>NW_026635430.1:0-171300 GCF_028554395.1 Pezoporus wallicus
TGGAGACTAACAGGAAACTAGCTCCGAGAAGCATCATTGCAGTGCGAGGTGGCAGGCTCAGCCTTATCGGGTGTCCCCCACAGAGGCTCTGCCTCCCCCACATCACATGAGGCTTGGGCTTTTATACTGACCAAAATGCACACTCATTCCGACACAGGTGGCCAGCCTATGTTGGAAGAAGTGGCCAGCAATATCTACAAAGGTCTCCAAAGGTCGATAGAAACATAGACATACTTAAATTTACCAACTTTTAGTACATGAGTATCACTGTATTAAATGAGTTGTATATGGGGTCCCAAGTCCACAGTCCGTCACAGTATGCCCAGTACCCCTGATAAGAGTATATGAGAGACCTTCCCACCACCTGAAACACACACAGTACGTCTGTATCCCATGCTGGTTTCCCTTCCCTGGAGGTTCGGGGAGGGGGATGGGTGGTGGTGGGTGGGGTTGTTTTTTTCTTGGTGTTTTATTTTTTTTTTTTACTTTAACGTAAAAAAGCATGGTGGAGCTGAAGATGACATCTCCTAAACAAATGGGTATCCAAAATGAAAAACTCTTTGAAGGGGCAATGTTGGTGTAGTCCCATTTTCCAATTGGCTTGCCATTTTCAATCCTAACCTCAGAGCACGGGTAGGCTTTTTGGCTCTCTGCATGCTAACCCTAATGCTAACTTTAATATTGCTTGGGTCTTTTATCTGAGGTTACCATCCTGGACCTGAATGGGTGTCCCAGATGAGAAAGGTGTTGAAGGAGCACTGTTGGCGCAGTGCCGTGCTCGCCTTCGCATGCCGTTTCCATGTGCAGTGTCGGGAAACCTCTCAGTTTTATGGCTTTCTGAACCCTAACCCTAACCCTAACCCTAACCCTAATTTGCATGGCATGGTGGAGCTGAGGATGACGCCTCCTATGCAAATGGGTATCCAAAATGAAAAACTCTTTGAAGGGGCAATGTTGGTGTAGTCCCGTATTCCTCTTGCCTTGACTTTTTCAATCCTAGCCTCATAGCACGGGTAGGCTTTTTGGCTCTCTGCATGCTAACCCTAGCCCTAAGCCTAATTTTGATTGCGTCCTTTAGCTGAGGCTGACATCCTTGAGCCAAATGGGTGTCCCAGATGAGAAAGGTATTGAAGGAGCACTGTTGGCGCAGCGCTGTGCCCTCGTTGGCATGCCTCTTTCACCCGTAGTATTCGGGAACTTCTCATTTTTGCAGCTTTCTGAACCCTAACCCTAACCGTAACCCTAATTTGCATGGCATTGTAGATCTCAAGATGCATCTGCTATCCAAAAGAGTATCATAGATGAGAAACTTTTTGAAGGAGCATTGTTAGTGTAGTGCCATGTTCCACTTGGCTTGCCTTTTTCAATCCTAGCCTCATAGCACGGGCTCTCTGCATGCTAACCCTATCAGGAAACCAAATTTTGCTAGGGTCTTTCAGTTAAAGCTGCCATCCTCGACCTTAATGGGTGTCCCAGATGAGAAAGGTGTTGAAGGAGCACTGTTGGCGCAGTGCCGCGCTCTCCTTGGCATGAAGTTTCCATGTGTAGTATCGGGAGACCTCTCAGTTTTATGGCTTTCTGAACCCTAACCCTAACCCTAACCCTAACCCTAATTTGCATGGCATGGTGGAGCTGAAGATGACACCTCCTAAAGAAATGGGTATCCAAAATGAAAAACTCTTTGAAGGGGCAATATTGGTGTAGTCCCGTATTCCTCTTTCCTTGACTTTTTCAATCCTAGCCTCATAGCACGGGTAGGCTTTTTGGCTCTCTGCATGCTAACCCTAGCCCTAAGCCTAATTTTGATTGCGTCCTTTAGCTGAGGCTGACATCCTTGAGCCAAATGGGTGTCCCAGATGAGAAAGGTATTGAAGGAGCACTTTTGGTGCAGCGCTGTGCCCTCGTTGGCATGCCTCTTTCACCCGTAGTATTCGGGAACTTCTCATTTTTGCAGCTTTCTGAACCCTAACCCTAACCGTAACCCTAATTTGCATGGCATTGTAGATCTCAAGATGCATCTGCTATCCAAAAGAGTATCATAGATGAGAAACTTTTTGAAGGAGCATTGTTAGCGTAGTGCCATGTTCCACTTGGCTTGCCTTTTTCAATCCTAGCATCATAGCACGGGTAGGCTTTCTGGCTCTCTGCATGCTAACCCTAACAGGAAACCAAATTTTGCTAGGGTCTTTCAGCTGAGGCTGCCATCCTCGACCTTAATGGGTGTCCCAGATGAGAAAGGTGTTGAAGGAGCACTGTTGGCGCAGTGCCGTGCTCGCCTTGGCATGCCGTTTCCATCTGTAGTATCGGGAAACTTCTCAGTCTTATGGCTTTCTGAACCCTAACCCTAACCCTAACCCTAACCCTAACCCTAATTTGCATGGCATGGTGGAGCTGAAGATGACATCTCCTATGCAAATGGGTATCCAAAATGAAAAACTCTTTGAAGGGGCAATGTTGGTGGAGTGCCATGTTCCACTTGGCTTGCCTTTTTCAATCCTAGCCTCATAGCACAGCTAGGCTTTTTGGCTCTCTGCATGCTAACCCTAACCCTAACCCTAATTTTGCTTGGGTCTTTTAGCTGAGGCTGCCATCCTCGACCTTAATGGGTGTCCCAGATGAGAAAGGTGTTGAAGGAGCACTGTTGGCGCAGTGCCGCGCTCTCCTTGGCATGAAGTTTCCATGTGTAGTATCGGGAGACCTCTCAGATTTATGGCTTTCTGAACCCTAACCCTAACCCTAACCCTAACCCTAATTTGCATGGCATGGTGGAGCTGAAGATGACGCCTCCTATGCAAATGGGTATCCAAAATGAAAAACTCTTTGAAGGGCAATGTTGGTGGAGTGCCATGTTCCACTTGGCTTGCCTTTTTCAATCCTAGCCTCATAGCACAGCTAGGCTTTCTGGCTCTCTGCATGCTAACCCTAACCCTAACCCTAATTTTGCTTGGGTCTTTTAGCTGAGGCTGACATCCTCGACCTGAATGGGTGTCCCAGATGAGAAAGGTGTTGAAGGAGCACTGTTGGCGCAGTGCCGCGCTCTCCTTGGCATGAAGTTTCCATGTGTAGTATCGGGAGACCTCTGATTTATGGCTTTCTGAACCCTAACCCTAACCCTAACCAAACGCTAACCCTAACCCTAATTTGCATGGCATGGTGGAGCTGAAGATGACATCTCCTAAACAAATGGGTATCCAAAATGAAAAACTCTTTGAAGGGGCAATGTTGGTGTAGTCCCGTTTTCCAATTGGCTTGCCATTTTCAATCCTAACCTCAGAGCACGGGTAGGCTTTTTGGCTCTCTGCATGCTAACCCTAATGCTAACTTTTGCTTGGGTCTTTTATCTGAGGTTACCATCCTGGACCTGAATGGGTGTCCCAGATGAGAAAGGTGTTGAAGGAGCACTGTTGGCGCAGTGCCGTGCTCGCCTTGGCATGCCGTTTCCATGTGCAGTGTCGGGAAACCTCTCAGTTTTATGGCTTACTGAACCCTAACCCTAACCCTAACCCTAACCCTAACCCTAATTTGCATGGCATGGTGGAGCTGAAGATGACGCCTCCTATGCAAATGGGTATCCAAAATGAAAAACTCTTTGAAGGGGCAATGTTGGTGAAGTCCCATATTCCTCTTGGCTTGCCTTTTTCAATCCTAGCCTCATAGCACAGCTAGGCTTTTTGGCTCTCTGCATGCTAACCCTAGCCCTAAGCCTAATTTTGCTAGGGTCTTTTAGCTGAGGCTGACATCCTCGACCTTAATGGGTGTCCCAGATGAGAAAGGTGTTGAAGGAGCACTGTTGGCGCAGTGCCGCGCTCTCCTTGGCATGAAGTTTCCATGTGTAGTATCGGGAGACCTCTCAGATTTATGGCTTTCTGAACCCTAACCCTAACCCTAACCCTAACCCTAACCCTAATTTGCATGGCATGGTGGAGCTGAAGATGACATCTCCTATGCAAATGGGTATCCATAACGAAAAACTCTTTGAAGGGGCAATGTTGGTAGTGCCATGTTCCACTTGGCTTGCCTTTTTCAATCCTAGCCTCATAGCACAGCTAGGCTTTCTGGCTCTCTGCATGCTAACCCTAACCCTAACCCTAATTTTGCTTGGGTCTTTTAGCTGAGGCTGACATCCTCGACCTGAATGGGTGTCCCAGATGAGAAAGGTGTTGAAGGAGCACTGTTGGCGCAGTGCCGCGCTCTCCTTGGCATGAAGTTTCCATGTGTAGTATCGGGAGACCTCTCAGTTTTATGGCTTTCTGAACCCTAACCCTAACCCTAACCAAACGCTAACCCTAACCCTAATTTGCATGGCATGGTGGAGCTGAAGATGACATCTCCTAAACAAATGGGTATCCAAAATGAAAAACTCTTTGAAGGGGCAATGTTGGTGTAGTCCCGTTTTCCAATTGGCTTGCCATTTTCAATCCTAACCTCAGAGCACGGGTAGGCTTTTTGGCTCTCTGCATGCTAACCCTAATGCTAACTTTAATATTGCTTGGGTCTTTTATCTGAGGTTACCATCCTGGACCTGAATGGGTGTCCCAGATGAGAAAGGTGTTGAAGGAGCACTGTTGGCGCAGTGCCGTGCTCGCCTTGGCATGCCGTTTCCATGTGCAGTGTCGGGAAACCTCTCAGTTTTATGGCTTTCTGAACCCTAACCCTAACCCTAACCCTAACCCTAATTTGCATGGCATGGTGGAGCTGAAGATGACATCTCCTATGCAAATGGGTATCCATAATGAAAAACTCTTTGAAGGGGCAATGTTGGTGGAGTGCCATGTTCCACTTGGCTTGCCTTTTTCAATCCTAGCATCATAGCACGGGTAGGCTTTTTGGCTCTCTGCATGCTAACCCTAACCCTAACCCTAATTTTGCTTGGGTCTTTTAGCTGAGGCTGACATCCTCGACCTTAATGGGTGTCCCAGATGAGAAAGGTGTTGAAGGAGCACTGTTGGCGCAGTGCCGCGCTCTCCTTGGCATGAAGTTTCCATGTGTAGTATCGGGAGACCTCTCAGTTTTATGGCTTTCTGAACCCTAACCCTAACCCTAACCCTAACCCTAATTTGCATGGCATGGTGGAGCTGAAGATGACACCTCCTATGCAAATGGGTATCCAAAATGAAAAACTCTTTGAAGGGGCAATGTTGGTGTAGTCCCGTATTCCTCTTGCCTTGACTTTTTCAATCCTAGCCTCATATCACGGGTAGGCTTTTTGGCTCTCTGCATGCTAACCCTAGCCCTAAGCCTAATTTTGATTGCGTCCTTTAGCTGAGGCTGACATCCTTGAGCCAAATGGGTGTCCCAGATGAGAAAGGTATTGAAGGACTGTTGGTGCAGCGCTGTGCCCTCGTTGGCATGCCTCTTTCACCCGTAGTATTCGGGAACTTCTCATTTTTGCAGCTTTCTGAACCCTAACCCTAACCCTAACCGTAACGCTAATTTGCATGGCATTGTAGATCTCAAGATGCATCTGCTATCCAAAAGAGTATCATAGATGAGAAACTTTTTGAAGGAGCATTGTTAGCGTAGTGCCATGTTCCACTTGGCTTGCCTTTTTCAATCCTAGCATCATAGCACGGGTAGGCTTTCTGGCTCTCTGCATGCTAACCCTAACAGGAAACCAAATTTTGCTAGGGTCTTTCAGCTGAGGCTGCCATCCTCGACCTTAATGGGTGTCCCAGATGAGAAAGGTGTTGAAGGAGCACTGTTGGCGCAGTGCCGTGCTCGCCTTGGCATGCCGTTTCCATCTGTAGTATCGGGAAACTTCTCAGTCTTATGGCTTTCTGAACCCTAACCCTAACCCAAATTTGCATGGCATGGTGGAGCTGAAGATGACGCCTCCTATGCAAATGGGTATCCAAAATGAAAAACTCTTTGAAGGGGCAATGTTGGTGGAGTGCCATGTTCCACTTGGCTTGCCTTTTTCAATCCTAGCCTCATAGCACAGCTAGGCTTTTTGGCTCTCTGCATGCTAACCCTAACCCTAACCCTAATTTTGCTTGGGTCTTTTAGCTGAGGCTGCCATCCTCGACCTTAATGGGTGTCCCAGATGAGAAAGGTGTTGAAGGAGCACTGTTGGCGCAGTGCCGCGCTCTCCTTGGCATGAAGTTTCCATGTGTAGTATCGGGAGACCTCTCAGATTTATGGCTTTCTGAACCCTAACCCTAACCCTAACCCTAACCCTAATTTGCATGGCATGGTGGAGCTGAAGATGACGCCTCCTATGCAAATGGGTATCCAAAATGAAAAACTCTTTGAAGGGGCAATGTTGGTGGAGTGCCATGTTCCACTTGGCTTGCCTTTTTCAATCCTAGCCTCATAGCACAGCTAGGCTTTCTGGCTCTCTGCATGCTAACCCTAACCCTAACCCTAATTTTGCTTGGGTCTTTTAGCTGAGGCTGACATCCTCGACCTGAATGGGTGTCCCAGATGAGAAAGGTGTTGAAGGAGCACTGTTGGCGCAGTGCCGCGCTCTCCTTGGCATGAAGTTTCCATGTGTAGTATCGGGAGACCTCTGATTTATGGCTTTCTGAACCCTAACCCTAACCCTAACCAAACGCTAACCCTAACCCTAATTTGCATGGCATGGTGGAGCTGAAGATGACATCTCCTAAACAAATGGGTATCCAAAATGAAAAACTCTTTGAAGGGGCAATGTTGGTGTAGTCCCGTTTTCCAATTGGCTTGCCATTTTCAATCCTAACCTCAGAGCACGGGTAGGCTTTTTGGCTCTCTGCATGCTAACCCTAATGCTAACTTTAATATTGCTTGGGTCTTTTATCTGAGGTTACCATCCTGGACCTGAATGGGTGTCCCAGAGAAAGGTGTTGAAGGAGCACTGTTGGCGCAGTGCCGTGCTCGCCTTGGCATGCCGTTTCCATCTGCAGTGTCGGGAAACCTCTCAGTTTTATGGCTTTCTGAACCCTAACCCTAACCCTAACCCTAACCCTAATTTGCATGGCATGGTGGAGCTGAAGATGACATCTCCTATGCAAATGGGTATCCATAATGAAAAACTCTTTGAAGGGGCAATGTTGGTGGAGTGCCATGTTCCACTTGGCTTGCCTTTTTCAATCCTAGCCTCATAGCACGGGTAGGCTTTCTGGCTCTCTGCATGCTAACCCTAACCCTAACCCTAATTTTGCTTGGGTCTTTTAGCTGAGGCTGCCATCCTCGACCTTAATGGGTGTCCCAGATGAGAAAGGTGTTGAAGGAGCACTGTTGGCGCAGTGCCGCGCTCTCCTTGGCATGAAGTTTCCATGTGTACTATCACGTGACCTCTCAGATTTCTGGCTTTCTGAACCCTAACCGTAACCCTAACCCTAATTTGCATGGCATGGTGGAGCTGAAGATGACGCCTCCTATGCAAATGGGTATCCAAAATGAAAAACTCTTTGAAGGGGCAATGTTGGTGGAGTGCCATGTTCCACTTGGCTTGCCTTTTTCAATCCTAGCCTCATAGCACGGGTAGGCTTTCTGGCTCTCTGCATGCTAACCCTAACCCTAACCCTAATTTTGCTTGGGTCTTTAGCTGAGGCTGCCATCCTCGACCTTAATGGGTGTCCCAGATGAGAAAGGTGTTGAAGGAGCACTGTTGGCGCAGTGCCGTGCTCTCCTTGGCATGAAGTTTCCATGTGTAGTATCGGGAGACCTCTCAGTTTTATGGCTTTCTGAACCCTAACCCTAACCCTAACCCTAACCCTAATTTGCATGGCATGGTGGAGCTGAAGATGACATCTCCTATGCAAATGGGTATCCAAAATGAAAAACTCTTTGAAGGGGCAATGTTGGTGGAGTGCCATGTTCCACTTGGCTTGCCTTTTTCAATCCTAGCCTCATAGCACAGCTAGGCTTTTTGGCTCTCTGCATGCTAACCCTAGCCCTAACCCTAATTTTGCTTGGGTCTTTTAGCTGAGGCTGCCATCCTCGACCTTAATGGGTGTCCCAGATGAGAAAGGTGTTGAAGGAGCACTGTTGGCGCAGTGCCGCGCTCTCCTTGGCATGAAGTTTCCATGTGTAGTATCGGGAGACCTCTCAGTTTTATGGCTTTCTGAACCCTAACCCTAACCCTAACCCTAACCCTAACCCTAATTTGCATGGCATGGTGGAGCTGAAGATGACACCTCCTATGCAAATGGGTATCCAAAATGAAAAACTCTTTGAAGGGGCAATGTTGGTGTAGTCCCGTATTCCTCTTGCCTTGACTTTTTCAATCCTAGCCTCATATCACGGGTAGGCTTTTTGGCTCTCTGCATGCTAACCCTAGCCCTAAGCCTAATTTTGATTGCGTCCTTTAGCTGAGGCTGACATCCTTGAGCCAAATGGGTGTCCCAGATGAGAAAGGTATTGAAGGAGCACTGTTGGCGCAGCGCTGTGCCCTCGTTGGCATGCCTCTTTCACCCGTAGTATTCGGGAACTTCTCATTTTTGCAGCTTTCTGAACCCTAACCCTAACCGTAACGCTAATTTGCATGGCATTGTAGATCTCAAGATGCATCTGCTATCCAAAAGAGTATCATAGATGAGAAACTTTTTGAAGGAGCATTGTTAGCGTAGTGCCATGTTCCACTTGGCTTGCCTTTTTCAATCCTAGCATCATAGCACGGGTAGGCTTTCTGGCTCTCTGCATGCTAACCCTAACAGGAAACCAAATTTTGCTAGGGTCTTTCAGCTGAGGCTGCCATCCTCGACCTTAATGGGTGTCCCAGATGAGAAAGGTGTTGAAGGAGCACTGTTGGCGCAGTGCCGTGCTCGCCTTGGCATGCCGTTTCCATCTGTAGTATCGGGAAACTTCTCAGTCTTATGGCTTTCTGAACCCTAACCCTAACCCTAACCCTAACCCTAACCCTAATTTGCATGGCATGGTGGAGCTGAAGATGACATCTCCTATGCAAATGGGTATCCAAAATGAAAAACTCTTTGAAGGGGCAATGTTGGTGGAGTGCCATGTTCCACTTGGCTTGCCTTTTTCAATCCTAGCCTCATAGCACAGCTAGGCTTTTTGGCTCTCTGCATGCTAACCCTAACCCTAACCCTAATTTTGCTTGGGTCTTTTAGCTGAGGCTGCCATCCTCGACCTTAATGGGTGTCCCAGATGAGAAAGGTGTTGAAGGAGCACTGTTGGCGCAGTGCCGCGCTCTCCTTGGCATGAAGTTTCCATGTGTAGTATCGGGAGACCTCTCAGTTTTATGGCTTTCTGAACCCTAACCCTAACCCTAACCCTAACCCTAACCCTAATTTGCATGGCATGGTGGAGCTGAAGATGACGCCTCCTATGCAAATGGGTATCCAAAATGAAAAACTCCTTGAAGGGGCAATGTTGGTGGAGTGCCATGTTCCACTTGGCTTGCCTTTTTCAATCCTAGCCTCATAGCACAGCTAGGCTTTCTGGCTCTCTGCATGCTAACCCTAACCCTAACCCTAATTTTGCTTGGGTCTTTTAGCTGAGGCTGCCATCCTCGACCTGAATGGGTGTCCCAGATGAGAAAGGTGTTGAAGGAGCACTGTTGGCGCAGTGCCGCGCTCTCCTTGGCATGAAGTTTCCATGTGTAGTATCGGGAGACCTCTCAGTTTTATGGCTTTCTGAACCCTAACCCTAACCCTAACCCTAACCCTAATTTGCATGGCATGGTGGAGCTGAAGATGACACCTCCTATGCAAATGGGTATCCAAAATGAAAAACTCTTTGAAGGGGCAATGTTGGTGTAGTCCCGTATTCCTCTTGCCTTGACTTTTTCAATCCTAGCCTCATAGCACGGGTAGGCTTTTTGGCTCTCTGCATGCTAACCCTAGCCCTAAGCCTAATTTTTGCGTCCTTTAGCTGAGGCTGACATCCTTGAGCCAAATGGGTGTCCCAGATGAGAAAGGTATTGAAGGAGCACTTTTGGTGCAGCGCTGTGCCCTCGTTGGCATGCCTCTTTCACCCGTAGTATTCGGGAACTTCTCATTTTTGCAGCTTTCTGAACCCTAACCCTAACCCTAACCGTAACGCTAATTTGCATGGCATTGTAGATCTCAAGATGCATCTGCTATCCAAAAGAGTATCATAGATGAGAAACTTTTTGAAGGAGCATTGTTAGCGTAGTGCCATGTTCCACTTGGCTTGCCTTTTTCAATCCTAGCATCATAGCACGGGTAGGCTTTCTGGCTCTCTGCATGCTAACCCTAACAGGAAACCAAATTTTGCTAGGGTCTTTCAGCTGAGGCTGCCATCCTCGACCTTAATGGGTGTCCCAGATGAGAAAGGTGTTGAAGGAGCACTGTTGGCGCAGTGCCGTGCTCGCCTTGGCATGCCGTTTCCATCTGTAGTATCGGGAAACTTCTCAGTCTTATGGCTTTCTGAACCCTAACCCTAACCCTAACCCTAACCCTAATTTGCATGGCATGGTGGAGCTGAAGATGACACCTCCTATGCAAATGGGTATCCAAAATGAAAAACTCTTTGAAGGGGCAATGTTGGTGTAGTCCCATATTCCTCTTGGCTTGCCTTTTTCAATCCTAGCCTCATAGCACGGGTAGGCTTTTTGGCTCTCTGCATGCTAACCCTAGCCCTAAGCCTAATTTTGCTTGGGTCTTTTAGCTGAGGCTGACATCCTCGACCTTAATGGGTGTCCCAGATGAGAAAGGTGTTGAAGGAGCACTGTTGGCGCAGTGCCGCGCTCTCCTTGGCATGAAGTTTCCATGTGTAGTATCGGGAGACCTCTCAGTTTTATGGCTTTCTGAACCCTAACCCTAACCCTAACCCTAACCCTAATTTGCATGGCATGGTGGAGCTGAAGATGACACCTCCTAAAGAAATGGGTATCCAAAATGAAAAACTCTTTGAAGGGGCAATGTTGGTGGAGTGCCATGTTCCACTTGGCTTGCCTTTTTCAAACCTAGCCTCATAGCACGGGTAGGCTTTTTGGCTCTCTGCATGCTAACCCTAACCCTAAGCCTAATTTTGCTTGGGTCTTTTAGCTGAGGCTGCCATCCTCGACCTTAATGGGTGTCCCAGATGAGAAAGGTGTTGAAGGAGCACTGTTGGCGCAGTGCCGTGCTCTCCTTGGCATGCCGTTTCCATCTGTAGTATCGGGAAACTTCTCAGTCTTATGGCTTTCTGAACCCTAACCCTAACCCTAACCCTAACCCTAATTTGCATGGCATGGTGGAGCTGAAGATGACATCTCCTATGCAAATGGGTATCCATAATGAAAAACTCTTTGAAGGGGCAATGTTGGTGGAGTGCCATGTTCCACTTGGCTTGCCTTTTTCAATCCTAGCCTCATAGCACAGCTAGGCTTTCTGGCTCTCTGCATGCTAACCCTAACCCTAACCCTAATTTTGCTTGGGTCTTTTAGCTGAGGCTGCCATCCTCGACCTTAATGGGTGTCCCAGATGAGAAAGGTGTTGAAGGAGCACTGTTGGCGCAGTGCCGCGCTCTCCTTGGCATGAAGTTTCCATGTGTAGTATCAGGAGACCTCTCAGATTTATGGCTTTCTGAACCCTAACCCTAACCCTAACCCTAATTTGCATGGCATGGTGGAGCTGAAGATGACGCCTCCTATGCAAATGGGTATCCAAAATGAAAAACTCTTTGAAGGGGCAATGTTGGTGGAGTGCCATGTTCCACTTGGCTTGCCTTTTTCAATCCTAGCCTCATAGCACAGCTAGGCTTTCTGGCTCTCTGCATGCTAACCCTAACCCTAACCCTAATTTTGCTTGGGTCTTTTAGCTGAGGCTGACATCCTCGACCTGAATGGGTGTCCCAGATGAGAAAGGTGTTGAAGGAGCACTGTTGGCGCAGTGCCGCGCTCTCCTGCATGAAGTTTCCATGTGTAGTATCGGGAGACCTCTGATTTATGGCTTTCTGAACCCTAACCCTAACCCTAACCAAACGCTAACCCTAACCCTAATTTGCATGGCATGGTGGAGCTGAAGATGACATCTCCTAAACAAATGGGTATCCAAAATGAAAAACTCTTTGAAGGGGCAATGTTGGTGTAGTCCCGTTTTCCAATTGGCTTGCCATTTTCAATCCTAACCTCAGAGCACGGGTAGGCTTTTTGGCTCTCTGCATGCTAACCCTAATGCTAACTTTAATATTGCTTGGGTCTTTTATCTGAGGTTACCATCCTGGACCTGAATGGGTGTCCCAGATGAGAAAGGTGTTGAAGGAGCACTGTTGGCGCAGTGCCGTGCTCGCCTTGGCATGCCGTTTCCATGTGCAGTGTCGGGAAACCTCTCAGTTTTATGGCTTACTGAACCCTAACCCTAACCCTAACCCTAACCCTAATTTGCATGGCATGGTGGAGCTGAAGATGACATCTCCTATGCAAATGGGTATCCATAATGAAAAACTCTTTGAAGGGGCAATGTTGGTGGAGTGCCATGTTCCACTTGGCTTGCCTTTTTCAATCCTAGCCTCATAGCACGGGTAGGCTTTCTGGCTCTCTGCATGCTAACCCTAACCCTAACCCTAATTTTGCTTGGGTCTTTTAGCTGAGGCTGCCATCCTCGACCTTAATGGGTGTCCCAGATGAGAAAGGTGTTGAAGGAGCACTGTTGGCGCAGTGCCGCGCTCTCCTTGGCATGAAGTTTCCATGTGTAGTATCGGGAGACCTCTCAGATTTATGGCTTTCTGAACCCTAACCCTAACCCTAACCCTAACCCTAATTTGCATGGCATGGTGGAGCTGAAGATGACGCCTCCTATGCAAATGGGTATCCAAAATGAAAAACTCTTTGAAGGGGCAATGTTGGTGTAGTCCCGTATTCCTCTTGCCTTGACTTTTTCAATCCTAGCCTCATATCACGGGTAGGCTTTTTGGCTCTCTGCATGCTAACCCTAGCCCTAAGCCTAATTTTGATTGCGTCCTTTAGCTGAGGCTGACATCCTTGAGCCAAATGGGTGTCCCAGATGAGAAAGGTATTGAAGGAGCACTGTTGGCGCAGCGCTGTGCCCTCGTTGGCATGCCTCTTTCACCCGTAGTATTCGGGAACTTCTCATTTTTGCAGCTTTCTGAACCCTAACCCTAACCGTAACCCTAATTTGCATGGCATTGTAGATCTCAAGATGCATCTGCTATCCAAAAGAGTATCATAGATGAGAAACTTTTTGAAGGAGCATTGTTAGCGTAGTGCCATGTTCCACTTGGCTTGCCTTTTTCAATCCTAGCATCATAGCACGGGTAGGCTTTCTGGCTCTCTGCATGCTAACCCTAACAGGAAACCAAATTTTGCTAGGGTCTTTCAGCTGAGGCTGCCATCCTCGACCTTAATGGGTGTCCCAGATGAGAAAGGTGTTGAAGGAGCACTGTTGGCGCAGTGCCGTGCTCGCCTTGGCATGCCGTTTCCATCTGTAGTATCGGGAAACTTCTCAGTCTTATGGCTTTCTGAACCCTAACCCTAACCCTAACCCTAACCCTAATTTGCATGGCATGGTGGAGCTGAAGATGACATCTCCTATGCAAATGGGTATCCAAAATGAAAAACTCTTTGAAGGGGCAATGTTGGTGGAGTGCCATGTTCCACTTGGCTTGCCTTTTTCAATCCTAGCCTCATAGCACAGCTAGGCTTTTTGGCTCTCTGCATGCTAACCCTAACCCTAACCCTAATTTTGCTTGGGTCTTTTAGCTGAGGCTGCCATCCTCGACCTTAATGGGTGTCCCAGATGAGAAAGGTGTTGAAGGAGCACTGTTGGCGCAGTGCCGCGCTCTCCTTGGCATGAAGTTTCCATGTGTAGTATCGGGAGACCTCTCAGTTTTATGGCTTTCTGAACCCTAACCCTAACCCTAACCCTAATTTGCATGGCATGGTGGAGCTGAAGATGACGCCTCCTATGCAAATGGGTATCCAAAATGAAAAACTCTTTGAAGGGGCAATGTTGGTGAGTGCCATGTTCCACTTGGCTTGCCTTTTTCAATCCTAGCCTCATAGCACGGGTAGGCTTTCTGGCTCTCTGCATGCTAACCCTAACCCTAACCCTAATTTTGCTTGGGTCTTTTAGCTGAGGCTGACATCCTCGACCTGAATGGGTGTCCCAGATGAGAAAGGTGTTGAAGGAGCACTGTTGGCGCAGTGCCGCGCTCTCCTTGGCATGAAGTTTCCATGTGTAGTATCGGGAGACCTCTCAGTTTTATGGCTTTCTGAACCCTAACCCTAACCCTAACCCTAACCCTAACCCTAATTTGCATGGCATGGTGGAGCTGAAGATGACATCTCCCATAAAGAAATGGGTATCCAAAATGAAAAACTCTTTGAAGGGGCAATGTTGGTGTAGTCCCGTATTCCTCTTGCCTTGACTTTTTCAATCCTAGCCTCATAGCACGGGTAGGCTTTTTGGCTCTCTGCATGCTAACCCTAGCCCTAAGCCTAATTTTGATTGCGTCCTTTAGCTGAGGCTGACATCCTTGAGCCAAATGGGTGTCCCAGATGAGAAAGGTATTGAAGGAGCACTTTTGGTGCAGCGCTGTGCCCTCGTTGGCATGCCTCTTTCACCCGTAGTATTCGGGAACTTCTCATTTTTGCAGCTTTCTGAACCCTAACCCTAACCCTAACCGTAACGCTAATTTGCATGGCATTGTAGATCTCAAGATGCATCTGCTATCCAAAAGAGTATCATAGATGAGAAACTTTTTGAAGGAGCATTGTTAGCGTAGTGCCATGTTCCACTTGGCTTGCCTTTTTCAATCCTAGCATCATAGCACGGGTAGGCTTTCTGGCTCTCTGCATGCTAACCCTAACAGGAAACCAAATTTTGCTAGGGTCTTTCAGCTGAGGCTGCCATCCTCGACCTTAATGGGTGTCCCAGATGAGAAAGGTGTTGAAGGAGCACTGTTGGCGCAGTGCCGTGCTCGCCTTGGCATGCCGTTTCCATCTGTAGTATCGGGAAACCTCTCAGTCTTATGGCTTTCTGAACCCTAACCCTAACCCTAACCCTAACCCTAATTTGCATGGCATGGTGGAGCTGAAGATGACATCTCCTATGCAAATGGGTATCCAAAATGAAAAACTCTTTGAAGGGGCAATGTTGGTGGAGTGCCATGTTCCACTTGGCTTGCCTTTTTCAATCCTAGCCTCATAGCACAGCTAGGCTTTTGGCTCTCTGCATGCTAACCCTAACCCTAACCCTAATTTTGCTTGGGTCTTTTAGCTGAGGCTGCCATCCTCGACCTTAATGGGTGTCCCAGATGAGAAAGGTGTTGAAGGAGCACTGTTGGCGCAGTGCCGCGCTCTCCTTGGCATGAAGTTTCCATGTGTAGTATCGGGAGACCTCTCAGATTTATGGCTTTCTGAACCCTAACCCTATCCCTAACCCTAACCCTAACCCTAATTTGCATGGCATGGTGGAGCTGAAGATGACATCTCCTATGCAAATGGGTATCCAAAATGAAAAACTCTTTGAAGGGGCAATGTTGGTGGAGTGCCATGTTCCACTTGGCTTGCCTTTTTCAATCCTAGCCTCATAGCACAGCTAGGCTTTCTGGCTCTCTGCATGCTAACCCTAACCCTAACCCTAATTTTGCTTGGGTCTTTTAGCTGAGGCTGCCATCCTCGACCTGAATGGGTGTCCCAGATGAGAAAGGTGTTGAAGGAGCACTGTTGGCGCAGTGCCGCGCTCTCCTTGGCATGAAGTTTCCATGTGTAGTATCGGGAGACCTCTCAGTTTTATGGCTTTCTGAACCCTAACCCTAACCCGAACCCTAACCCTAACCCTAACCCTAATTTGCATGGCATGGTGGAGCTGAAGATGACGCCTCCTATGCAAATGGGTATCCAAAATGAAAAACTCTTTGAAGGGGCAATGCTGGTGGAGTGCCATGTTCCACTTGGCTTGCCTTTTTCAATCCTAGCCTCATAGCACGGGTAGGCTTTTTGGCTCTCTGCATGCTAACCCTAACCCTAACCCTAATTTTGCTTGGGTCTTTTAGCTGAGGCTGCCATCCTCGACCTTAATGGGTGTCCCAGATGAGAAAGGTGTTGAAGGAGCACTGTTGGCGCAGTGCCGCGCTCTCCTTGGCATGAAGTTTCCATGTGTAGTATCGGGAGACCTCTCAGTTTTATGGCTTTCTGAACCCTAACCCTAACCCTAACCCTAACCCTAACCCTAACCCTAACCCTAATTTGCATGGCATGGTGGAGCTGAAGATGACGCCTCCTATGCAAATGGGTATCCAAAATGAAAAACTCTTTGAAGGGGCAATGTTGGTGTAGTCCCGTATTCCTCTTGCCTTGACTTTTTCAATCCTAGCCTCATATCACGGGTAGGCTTTTTGGCTCTCTGCATGCTAACCCTAGCCCTATGCCAAATTTTGATTACGTCCTTTAGCTGAGGCTGACATCCTTGAGCCAAATGGGTGTCCCAGATGAGAAAGGTATTGAAGGAGCACTGTTGGCGCAGCGCTGTGCCCTCGTTGGCATGCCTCTTTCACCCGTAGTATTCGGGAACTTCTCATTTTTGCAGCTTTCTGAACCCTAACCCTAATTTGCATGGCATTGTAGATCTCAAGATGCATCTGCTATCCAAAAGAGTATCATAGATGAGAAACTTTTTGAAGGAGCATTGTTAGCGTAGTGCCATGTTCCACTTGGCTTGCCTTTTTCAATCCTAGCATCATAGCACGGGTAGGCTTTCTGGCTCTCTGCATGCTAACCCTAACAGGAAACCAAATTTTGCTAGGGTCTTTCAGCTGAGGCTGCCATCCTCGACCTTAATGGGTGTCCCAGATGAGAAAGGTGTTGAAGGAGCACTGTTGGCGCAGTGCCGTGCTCGCCTTGGCATGCCGTTTCCATCTGTAGTATCGGGAAACTTCTCAGTCTTATGGCTTTCTGAACCCTAACCCTAACCCTAACCCTAACCCTAACCCTAACCCTAATTTGCATGGCATGGTGGAGCTGAAGATGACATCTCCTATGCAAATGGGTATCCAAAATGAAAAACTCTTTGAAGGGGCAATGTTGGTGGAGTGCCATGTTCCACTTGGCTTGCCTTTTTCAATCCTAGCCTCATAGCACAGCTAGGCTTTTTGGCTCTCTGCATGCTAACCCTAACCCTAACCCTAATTTTGCTTGGGTCTTTTAGCTGAGGCTGCCATCCTCGACCTTAATGGGTGTCCCAGATGAGAAAGGTGTTGAAGGAGCACTGTTGGCGCAGTGCCGCGCTCTCCTTGGCATGAAGTTTCCATGTGTAGTATCGGGAGACCTCTCAGATTTATGGCTTTCTGAACCCTAACCCTAACCCTAACCCTAACCCTAATTTGCATGGCATGGTGGAGCTGAAGATGACACCTCCTATGCAAATGGGTATCCAAAATGAAAAACTCTTTGAAGGGGCAATGTTGGTGTAGTCCCGTATTCCTCTTGCCTTGACTTTTTCAATCCTAGCCTCATAGCACGGGTAGGCTTTTTGGCTCTCTGCATGCTAACCCTAGCCCTAAGCCTAATTTTGATTGCGTCCTTTAGCTGAGGCTGACATCCTTGAGCCAAATGGGTGTCCCAGATGAGAAAGGTATTGAAGGAGCACTTTTGGTGCAGCGCTGTGCCCTCGTTGGCATGCCTCTTTCACCCGTAGTATTCGGGAACTTCTCATTTTTGCAGCTTTCTGAACCCTAACCCTAACCCTAACCGTAACGCTAATTTGCATGGCATTGTAGATCTCAAGATGCATCTGCTATCCAAAAGAGTATCATAGATGAGAAACTTTTTGAAGGAGCATTGTTAGCGTAGTGCCATGTTCCACTTGGCTTGCCTTTTTCAATCCTAGCCTCATAGCACGGGTAGGCTTTCTGGCTCTCTGCATGCTAACCCTAACAGGAAACCAAATTTTGCTAGGGTCTTTCAGCTGAGGCTGCCATCCTCGACCTGAATGGGTGTCCCAGATGAGAAAGGTGTTGAAGGAGCACTGTTGGCGCAGTGCCGCGCTCTCCTTGGCATGAAGTTTCCATGTGTAGTATCAGGAGACCTCTCAGATTTATGGCTTTCTGAACCCTAACCCTAACCCTAACCCTAACCCTAACCCTAATTTGCATGGCATGGTGGAGCTGAAGATGACATCTCCTAAACAAATGGGTATCCAAAATGAAAAACTCTTTGAAGAGGCAATGTTCGTGGAGTCCCGTATTCCACTCGGCTTGCCTTTTTCAATCCTAACCTCAGAGCACGGGTAGGCTTTTTGGCTCTCTGCATGCTAACCCTAATGCTAACTTTAATTTTGCTTGGGTCTTTTATCTGAGGTTACCATCCTCGACCTGAATGGGTGTCCCAGATGAGAAAGGTGTTGAAGGAGCACTGTTGGCGCAGTGCCGTGCTCGCCTTGGCATGCCGTTTCCATCTGTAGTATCGGGAAACCTCTCAGTTTTATGGCTTTCTGAACCCTAACCCTAACCCTAACCCTAACCCTAATTTGCATGGCATGGTGGAGCTGAAGATGACATCTCCTATGCAAATGGGTATCCAAAATGAAAAACTCTTTGAAGGGGCAATGTTGGTGGAGTGCCATGTTCCACTTGGCTTGCCTTTTTCAATCCTAGCCTCATAGCACAGCTAGGCTTTCTGGCTCTCTGCATGCTAACCCTAACCCTAACCCTAATTTTGCTTGGGTCTTTTAGCTGAGGCTGCCATCCTCGACCTTAATGGGTGTCCCAGATGAGAAAGGTGTTGAAGGAGCACTGTTGGCGCAGTGCCGTGCTCTCCTTGGCATGCCGTTTCCATGTGTAGTATTCGGGAACCTCTCAGTTTTGCAGCTTTCTGGAGCAATGTTAGTGTAGTGCCATGTTCCACTTGCCTTGACATTTTTAATCCTAGCATCATAGCACGGGTAGGCTTTCTGGCTCTCTGCATGCTAACCCTAACCCTAATTTTGCTTGCGTCTTTTAGGTGAGGCTGCCATCCTCGACCTGAATGGGTGTCCCAGATGAGAAAGGTGTTGAAGGACCACTGCTGGCACAGTGCCGTGCTCTCCTTGGCATGAAGCTTCCATCTTTATTATCGGGAAACCTCTCAGTTTTATGGCTTTCTGAACCCTAACCCTAACCCTAACCCTAACCCTAACCCTAACCCTAACCCTAATTTGCATGGCATGGTGGAGCTGAAGATGACATCTCCTATGCAAATGGGTATCCAAAATGAAAAACTCTTTGAAGGGGCAATGTTGGTGGAGTGCCATGTTCCACTTGGCTTGCCTTTTTCAATCCTAGCCTCATAGCACAGCTAGGCTTTCTGGCTCTCTGCATGCTAACCCTAACAGGAAACCAAATTTTGCTAGGGTCTTTCAGCTGAGGCTGCCATCCTCGACCTTAATGGGTGTCCCAGATGAGAAAGGTGTTGAAGGAGCACTGTTGGCGCAGTGCCGCGCTCTCCTTGGCATGAAGTTTCCATGTGTAGTATCGGGAGACCTCTCAGATTTATGGCTTTCTGAACACTAACCCTAACCCTAACCCTAACCCTAACCCTAATTTGCATGGCATGGTGGAGCTGAAGATGACATCTCCTATGCAAATGGGTATCCAAAATGAAAAACTCTTTGAAGGGGCAATGTTGGTGGAGTGCCATGTTCCACTTGGCTTGCCTTTTTCAATCCTAGCCTCATAGCACAGCTAGGCTTTTTGGCTCTCTGCATGCTAACCCTAACCCTAACCCTAATTTTGCTTGGGTCTTTTAGCTGAGGCTGCCATCCTCGACCTTAATGGGTGTCCCAGATGAGAAAGGTGTTGAAGGAGCACTGTTGGCGCAGTGCCGCGCTCTCCTTGGCATGAAGTTTCCATGTGTAGTATCGGGAGACCTCTCAGATTTATGGCTTTCTGAACCCTAACCCTAAACCTAACCAAACCCTAACCCTAACCCTAACCCTAATTTGCATGGCATGGTGGAGCTGAAGATGACATCTCCTATGCAAATGGGTATCCAAAATGAAAAACTCTTTGAAGGGGCAATGTTGGTGTAGTCCCATATTCCTCTTGCCTTGACTTTTTCAATCCTAGCCTCATAGCACAGGTAGGCTTTTTGGCTCTCTGCATGCTAACCCTAGCCCTAAGCCTAATTTTGATTGGGTCCTTTAGCTGAGGCTGACATCCTTGAGCCAAATGGGTGTCCCAGAGATGAGTGTCTCTCGGAACGCTAACCCTAACCCTAATTTTTGTGACGTCTTGCAGAGGATGATGACATATTTGAGACGAATAGGTGTCCAATATGAGAAAGGAATTGAAGGAGCATACTCGCCTTGACATGCTTTTTTCAGCCATAGTATCACAGATGCTATCAGTTTTGTGGCTTTCTGAAGCCTAACCCTAACCCTATGTTTTATTGCATCTTTTAGCACATTCTGGCATCCTCCAGGGAAATGGCTGTTCCATATGAGAAAGTTTCTGAAGGACTAATGTTGGTGTAGTTCTATGCTCCCCTTGGTATGCCCTTTTTAGTCCTAGCGTCATAACACGCCTTTTGTCTCTCTGAACGCTAAACCTAAGCTTAACTGTTATTTTTCTTGGGTCTATTAGCTGAGGCTACCATCGTCCAGCTGAATGGGTGTCCCAGATGAGAAAAGTGTTAAAGAGCGCTGTTGGCGCAGTGCTGGACTCTCCTTCCATGCCGTTTTCATTCCTAGTATTGGGGAACCTCTCATTTTTGCGGCTTTCTGAACCCTAATCCTAACCCTAATTTGCATGGTATTGTAGATCTGAAGATGCATCTGCTATCTAAAAGAGTGTCACAGATGAGAAACTTTTTGAAGGAGCAATGTTAGTGTAGTGCCATGTTCCACTTGCCTTGCCTTTTTCAATCCTAGCCTCATAGCACGGGCAGGCTTTTTGGCTCTCTGCATGCTAACCGTAACGCGAACCATAAATTTGCTTGGGTCTTTTAGGTGAGGCTGCCATGCTCAACCTGAATGGGTGTCCCAGATGAGAAAGGTGTTGAAGGAGCACTGCTGGTGCAGTGATGTGCTCTCCTTGGCATGCAGTTTCCATCTGTAGTATTGGGAAACCTCTCAGTTTTATGATTTTCTGAACCTTAACCTTAACCCTAACCAAACCCTAACCCTAACCCTAAATTGCTTGGCATGGTGGAGCTGAAGATGATATCTCCTATGCAAATGGGTATCCAAAACGAAAAATCCTTTGAAGGGGCAATGTTGGTGGAGTGCCGTGTTCCACTTGGCTTGCCTTTTTCAATCCTAGCCTCATAGCACAGGTAGGCTTTTTAGCTCTCTGCATGCTAATCCTAGCCCTAAGCTTAATTTTGATGGGTCCTTTAGCTGAGGCTGACATCCTTGAGCCAAATGGGTGTCCCAGATAAGCAAGGTGTTGGAGAAGCAATTTTGGTGCAGTACCGTTATCCCCTTGTCATTCGTTATTCAGCCCTAATATCCCAGGAGGAGCAGGCTTTGTGTCCGTCTTCAGCTGAACTCTATCTTTAAAACCAGCCCAAATTCCCTATTCATTGTGGAGCTGAGGCTGCCATCCTCCAGCCGAAAGGGTGTACCGTGTTAGAAGGGTGTTGAAGGAGCCTTGCTGGTGCAGTGCCGTGCTCCCCATGTCATGCTGTTTCCATCCCTTGTACTCCATAACCTTTCAGTCTTGCTTCTTTGTGAACTCTAACCTTAATTCTAATTTGCATGGAATCGTGGATGTGAAGCTTACATCTTCCAATGGAATGGGTGACACAGATGAGAGAATGCTGACATCTTTGAGAAGAATATGTGTCCAATATGAGAAAGGATTTGAAGGAGGTTTGCTTCTGGAATGCCATACTCTACTTGGCATGCTTCTTTGAGCCCTGGTTTCACAGAAGCGATAAGTTTTGTGGCTTTCTGAACCCTAACCTTAAGTTTTATTGCACCCTTTAGCACAGGGTGGCGTCCCCCAGGGAAATGGGTGCTCCATATGAGAAAGTTTTTGAAGGAGTAATTTTGGTGTAGTGCTGTGTTTTCCTTGGTATGCCCTTTTTAGTCCTAGCGTCATAGCATGTTTAGGCTTTTTGCCTCTTTGAACGCCAACCCTAACCCTAATTCTAGTGTTTCTTGGGTCTCTTACCTGAGGCTGCCATCTTTGAGGTGAATGGGTGTCCCAGATGAGAAAGTTGTTGAAGGAGCACTGTTGGTGCAGTGCTGTGCTTTCCTTGGCATTCTGTTTCCATCCCTAGTATCGGGGAACCTCTCAGTTTTATGGCTTTCTGAACCCTAACCTTAATCCTTATTTTTCTTGCGTCTTCTAGCTGATGCTGGCATCCTCCAGCTAAATGATTTTGCCATATGAGAATGGTGTTGAAGTAGAAATGTTGGTACTGTGCCGTGCTCTTTTTTGCATGCTTTTTACAAGCTTGTATCGCACAAGCTTTTATCTTTGAGCGTCTATTAATGCTAAGTCTAAGCTTAACACTAACTTGCATGATAGCATGATTCTGAAATTGATGTCCTCTATTTGAATGTGTGACCTACATGAGAAAGCTATGTGCGAAGTCATGTTATTGAACTGCCATTCTATCTTTTGAATGCCTTTTTCAGCTCAAGTATCCCAGAAGCTGTAAGTTTTGTGGCATTTTGTGCTGTAAACCTAACTCCAAGCCTAATTTGAGTGTCATCATGGATCTAAGGATTACATCTCCAATCTGAATGGGTATCCAAAAGTAGAATGGTTTTGAATGAGCAATGTTGGTGCAGTGCCATGTTCCCCTTGGCATGTTTCTTTCATCCCTAGTATCCCAGGAGAAGTAATCTTGCACCTCTCAGTTTGCTAACTCCAACCCCAATTTCCATGGTATCATGGATGTGAAGGTGACGTACTCCAGCCTAATGGGTGTCCCAGATGAGAAAGCTGTTGGAGGAGCAATGTCGGTGCAATGCTCTGCTCCCCTTGTTACGCTGTTTTCAGTCCTAGTATTCCATAAACTTTAGGTTTTGTGGCTTTCTGAACCCTAACCCTAAGCCTAACCCTAATTTGCATGGCATCATGGAACTCAGGATGATAGGATCGGATCTCCTATTTGAATAGGTGTCCACGATGAGAAAGGTTTTGAAGGAACAATGTTGTTCGCAGCGCCGAGCTTCCTTTGACACGCTTTTTTCTGCTCTAGTATCCAAGAAGCTGTAGGCTCTGTAGTTCTCTTAACACTAACTCTAATCCTAACCTGAATTTTTGTGACAGTTTGGTGATGAGGCTGACATCCATGAGCTGAATGGTTGTCCTAGGTGAGCAAGATATTGAAGGATTATTCATAGAAAAAACTGAGTTTGGAAAGTCCGGTTGTAACGCCAACAACTACCAGTCCAGTTAAGGCCAGTCTTGGCAAAACATTTACCCAGATACTCCCTTCTTTCTGTTGTTACAGACTCATCAAGCTTAATGTCCCTTGACTACAGCATAGAACTGAATTTATTTGCTTACAATGGATTATATTTAAACCTATACTTCTCTATTTCAATCTCCCCTTTTTCTGTTCCTTTGCAAATTCTTTTTGTAACTATTTTATATAATTCCATTACCACTCAAAGTCTTTCTAAAATATTTTCCCTTTTCTACTTGATGTTTAATCCTATTCCTCTTCCATTCTCCATAATTCATCATTGATTTTTTTGCAACACCAAAAGAAGCATTGAACAGAGATACATGTGATCAAGATTACAACTATTATCATTAACACACTTGTTAACAGTTGTTTTACCCAGGAGAAATTGGGTAGTCACAATGTTATACTTTTTCCAGATTTCTTCAAATCCCCATGAGGTGTCATCCTGAGCAACCTTGTGAAACATTTTAACATGTTTCCAAATCTCTTTTATATTAGTCGTAATTCTCCCACTTTGATCTACATAAGAACGACAGCTATCATTGGTTACTGACAAACTCCTCCCTGAGACGCCAATAATATAGGTCTAATGCCATTCAATTCTGGAGTACTATTTTAGGTAAACTAGTAACTCTTCTTGTACTGCTAAAATGGCATCAACAGTAAGGTTTCCATTTCTTCAATTGTAGCTGAAATATTTACAATGCTTTTTTCCAATTCAGTAACACATGAAGATGGAATATGATACCTAACAAAACTGCAAAATGCTGTATTTCGTTCTGCTATTGGATTATATCCTCTTTTAACTCTTTTAATGAAACTCCGAATCCAAGTTCCAGGAGGATGAGTATCAATAATGGTAAGATCGGGAACTACAGCACCTAGTGTGCAAGTTCCTTTTCATTTCAAAGGTAAGGCCTTATATGTATTTTTTCCACATAACCAATGTCATCCTTTTTTTTGAGGAATGTTCCAATAGCCAGTTAGAGTTTTTCTATTCTGAAGCTGTATTGTCCAACTATAACGTGGGTAACTTCCTATTGATACGTTACCATGGTTGAGGGTTTTATTCATAATATTTGAAGTTTGGACTTTTAAAATTTAGAGATTGGTATGGTCCTGATATTCTAATTTGCCTTAAAAGGAATGGGAATTCCAATTAAAGCGATATGTGGCCTTTCTCCTGACTTAGGCAATTGAGTACAAATCCAGTAATAACTTTTGTTCAGTACATTAGTGGCATTTTGGATTAACATTAAGTATAAATTCTTATTCTATGCTTCTACACTTATTATTACATAAATCCAGATTAAGACTGATAAAATCTCACGTGCAAAGGTTCCTAAAATCTGTCCTGCCATGTTCCCTCTGGTTCTGGTGCTTTCTTGATTCTGGAGTAGCATATTCAGGTGGTTTATTCCTTCATCTTGATTGCAGTGAAAGTTGTTAGCAGCACTTAGTACGGTCCACTCCACTTTTCTTCAACAGGTTCACCTGTAAAATTTTTCATATAAACCCATTCTCCTGGCCTAAATGGGTGGATTGGGTGATCTAAACCTCTTGCTCTTGTTCATAATATGCTTTTATTTATCCCTTCCAATTGTTTTTCCAAATGTATCAAAAATTGTTGGAGATAACCTTCTCCTACTTCATGAAGATTTTCACCTTTAAACTGAGATTGGTATGGTCTTCCATGAAGAACCTCAAATGGGCTAAATCCTTCCTTTGACCAACGTTTTGTTCTAATTCTTAATAAGGCCAATGGTAATGCTTGATACCAATATAATTTAGTTTCTTGACAAATCTTACCAATTTCTTGTTTGATTAGATGATTCATTTTTTCTATTTGTCCAGTGGCCTGAGGCTCACATGGAACATGTAATTTTCTATCAATTTCCAATTTCTTATTGATTTTACAATAATTCTGCATTAAAATGGGAACCTCAGTCAGAGGAAATGGTCTCCAGAACTCTAAAATGAGGTATTATCTTATTTAATAACTTTATAATCACTTGTTTTGTATTATTTACCGCAAAGGAGTGCTTCTGGCCAGTCTGAAAAAGTGTCTGTCAATACCAATAAATATCAATAACCTCCTTTCTTAGGTAATTCAGAAAAATCTATCTGCCATTTCTGTCCCACATAATTTCCTTTTCTAATTGTTCTGATCTGATTCTTGTTTTGACCATAGTATATAAATTTCTTCCTACAATTTTCTTGGTCTACAATGAGTCAGTACTCCAGTGGGTCTTACTAGGTTCCCTCCTGGATGACCCTCTTATAACAGAGGGGGCCACCCCTCACATCAAAATCTGGCATGGCATGTGTCCCCACTGTTAAATGCCTGCTGGGTTGCAACCAACAGCAGAGCTAAAGGCCCTTCTTGGTGGCAAATGCAGAGGCCAACCCAGTCTTGCCCTTGACTATGGCAGGAGGCATTTGACCAACCTCAATCCTTACACCTCATTATCAATGCAGAGTTTCATCCAATAACAAGTTGCTGCTATGACGAAGCACACACAGATTTACATTAGCAGTACAACTACTACAGGGCGCATTCCATGATTTCACTTTTCATGTTAATATCCCTCATGATTTTATTGATTGCCCTTAAATCCTGAACTAACCTATAACTCTTTCCATCTGGTTTCTTTATTCAATTAGCAATCTATATTTTAAAAATTTGTTAATGATTTCTTTTATTCCCTTTCTATCTTCTGATTTTAAGAGATATTGTTTTATCCAAACTGGGTGGGTCCCCTTTTTTATTTCTGCTTTAACAGTCAAAGTATTTTTCACCTTACCTGGAACTCCAGATGTCCATACTCATGGATGTACCTGATTGAAGATTTCTTCTATTTCAGGGAGGTTCTTCTTTTCACTTTTCTGTTGAATTAAATATAAACTCAGGATTTCAATTGTTTGTCCTTAATTCTTAATTCCATTTCTCCTTCCTTAAATGTTATAATTACTTCCAAATCTTCTAATAACTCTCACCCTAGTAAAAATTTTGAAGAATTCAGCATGTACAAAACTTTATGTATTCCTATTCACTTTTCCAATTTGTACATTAAGGACTTCAGAAAAAAACATTTTTTCTTGGTGGCCAGTGTCTCACACAACTGTAACAGATTTTTTCTCAATGGAATCAAACTGTGATTTAACACTGAATAGGTTGTTCTTGTATCCACTAAAAATTCCACCTCATTTTCTCTGGTCCCTAGTTTTAATTTAACCAGTGTATCTGCTAGGGTAGGTTCCCCAGGTCCCCGTCAATCTAGCTCCAATTCAACCACTGGAGATATCTGGGGATCATTTAATTTGGGGCTTTCCCACTTCCAATATCTAATCTCATCTATAATATGCACACTGGTCCTGTCTCACAGGGAATGTATTAATTTTCCACCCCTACGTAGCATTCTTTATTTCTGTTTGTATTTATCCAATAAATTCTTAATCTCCCTGGGACTATAGGCTGTCAATATGTCTGTTCTTACTTGTCCATTTGTCCTACTAATTATCTTACATTTAAACATAAGAGCTGTGCGAGCTCCTTTTATTTTCCCCCCAGTCACTAGCCCTGCTCTGCAGCGGCTACAAATGCCTCTGCAATAGCACTTCTGTTTTGACCCTTTCTTAACTCTGAATGTAAATCTGCTACTTGTTTCTCTAACTCTGTGGTCTTATCTACCATGCCTTTGTAAGTACAGAGCAAACAGCCTGCCATGCGTCCAGCATGACTCAGTTGCTCCTTTGAGCAGGTATGGGGTTTGTATAAACTCACCCCAATACTTTAGCACTCCCATAGGGTCCTTGGCTCCACATGGTTCAGGTCCTACATTAGTGCAAGTTTCTATTTTAACCCACAACGTGCTCCACAGTTCCTGTGTCTACCCCAGTTTTTCCACAGGACGAGCCACAGCCTGAGGCTCTTCCTTACAAAACATAGTGATCATATATTACATAAAAACTTCAGTGCAAGCCTTACAACAAAAATATACGCAGAACAGCGTCTCTTGGTGCAGCTACGCACACCACTGACCAAGTGCTGCCCTCAACACATACATACAAGGGATCCCACAAGCACACTCCACGCAACTACAATACTAGGAACACAAACACGATCCAGACAAACAATCATTAATAATGTGCTTACAACATACAGTACAACATTAATCTTATCATGTCATCAATACCAAAATCATTACCATAATGAGCCACAAAATAAGTTAAATACCAAAACCAGTTTCCACAAGACACCCCCTGTGTCTTGCAGGACCTAAAATACAAGACAACCCCTGCACCTTGTGAGTATATACCACACACTAGCAGCGAGGTATACCCCTTTACTTACAAGATTTCCTATCTTGATTAACAGAAAGCTGACAAAACTTGCGTACACTTACCAACCCCATTTACTCTTTATGTAAGATGCTCACTGCATCTTACAGACTAAATAAAAGAAAAGAATACCTTTCATAAAGATGGTCCTTGTCTGCTCCCGCAACGATCTGAGTGAATCAAGGGGTCCCTCCGGGAAAAGTTCCTGAGGACCCGAGGGGGCCCTGCCCTAAACGGGTCCTCCAGCCGAGCAGAGCATGACCCATCTAGGTCACCAAATTGATTCGTAGAAAAAACTCTAAGAACTCTTCAACAAGGTTTAAGTTGACAAGCAGGTATTCTTTATTGCAGCGCTGAGAGACACAGGAGATAACCCCTCCTAGAGTGTCTGAGCACCAAAAAGCTGTGATTATATAATCATTAAATGCACATATTCATTACATTACATGCATATTCATGAAGTTACTTATGCATTACATCATATCTCTAGAATATTGTTCCCACATGCTCAGTGATGTGGTAGTGGTCTTTGGGAGCCCTGGTGGCCGTTACTTCATCACCTTACTCTTCATCATTTTGTCCTTTGGCTGAAATTTTGGAAAGTTCTGTTGTAAAACCAGTAACTACTTCCAGGTAACTGACCCCAGTTTATATACTGGACATGACGTGCTGTGGTATGGAATACCCTTTTGGCTAGTTTGGGTCAGGTGTCCTGTCTCTGCTTTCTCCCGGCTTCCCCTCCTCTTTGGCAGTGCATGAGACTCAGAAAGTCCTTGGTTGGAGTAAACGTTTCTTAGCAACAACTAAAAACATTAGTGTTATCAGCACTGTTCGCAGACTGAAAGTCAAAAACGCAGCACTGCACCAGCTACTAAGAAGGAGAAAAATGACTGCTATTACTGAACCCAGGACAAACACCTTTCTCATCTGGGACAAACATTTGGCTTGAGGATGGCAGCCTCAGATGCATGATACCATGAGGATAAGGGTTAGGGTTAGGCTTAGCTTTCAGAAAGACACAGTCAACACGTCCTAAGACACTAGGGTTGAAAAAGGCATGCCAAGGGGACACATGGCACTACACCAACGTTGCTCCTTCAAAACCTTTCTCATTTGGGACACCCATTCAGATTGGAGATGTCATCCTGAGATCCACGATGCCATGCAAATTAGGGTTAGGGTTAGCATTCAGAGAGCCACAAATCTGGACAGTAGGGCTGAAAAAAGGCACGAAACTGCACCAACAGTGCTAATCCAACATCTTTCTAGTCTGGGACACCCAATCAGATTGTAGATGTCACCCTCAGATCCACAATGCCATGTAAATTAGGGTTAGGGTGAGGGTTAGGGTCCAGAAAGAAAAAAAACTTATAGCTTCCAAGATACTAGGGGTGAAAAAGGCATGCCAAGGGGAACATGGCACTGCACAACAGTACTCCTTCAACACCTTTCTCATCTGGGACACTCATTCATCTAGATGACGTCAGCCTCAGATATATGATACTATGCAAATTAGGGTTATGGTTAGGGTGTCCCATGGGACAAAGGTGTTGAAAGAGCAATGTTGATGCAGTGCTGTGCCCCCCTAAGGCCACCTTTGTCAGCCCTAATATCATAAGACTTGTAGACTTTTTGGCTCTCTGAATGATAACCCTAACCCTAATTTTTATTGGGTCTTTAAGATGAGGCTGACATCCTCAAGCTGAGTGGGTGCCCCAAATGGCAAAGTTGCTGAAGGAGCAATGACGGTTTAGTGCTGTTCTCCCCTTAGCATGCCTTTTTCAGCCCCAGTATCCTAGGAGCTGTAGGCTCTGTGGCTCTCTGAATGCTAACCCTAACCCTAATTTTTATTGCGTCTTTCAGCTGAGGCTGACATCCTCCAGAGAGGAGGATGTGTCCCAGATGAGAAAAATGTTGAAGAAACAATTTTGGTGCACTACTGCTCTCCTCTTGGCATGCCTTTTTCAGCTCTAGTATCCTGGGAGGCTCTGTGGCTCTCTTAAACTTAATCCTATCCCTAAAGCTAACCATAATTTCCAAGGCATTGGATAGCTGAGGCTGACATTCTCCATTAAAATGGGTGTCCCATATGAGAAAGCTGTCGAAGGAGTAATGACGGTTTAGTTCTGTTCTCCCCTTAGTACGCCTTTTTCAGCCCTAGTATCCTAGGATCTGTAGACTCTGTGGCTCTCTGAATGCTACCCCTAACCCAAACCCTAATTTGTGTGCCAGCTTAGTGCGGAGGCTGACATCCTTGAGCGATATGGTTGTCCAAGATGAGAAAGGTGTTGAATGAGCAAAGTTGGTGGAGTGCCATGCTCCCTTGCCATGCCTTTTTCAGCTCAAGTGTAGCCAGACATGTAAGAAAAGAAAGAAAAGAAAGAAAGAAAGGAGTGAGGAAGGGAGACGGACGGAAGGAAGGAAAGAAATATCCTCATTTGCTTTCTATCTTTGTAACAACAGATGTCTTGCTTAAGCTTGCAGCTTTTGCTTTTTGCTCCTTCTTTGCTCTTTGACAGATTGAATAGCTCTTTTCCCCCTCCCAAATCCCTCACTTGGGGTTTCCCTTTAACAGCTTGATTTTCCAAGCTACTAACAGCTGTATGTCTCTCTAGTCTTCCTTGAGTAGGCAACTATTTTGTGCTAAAAGCTTATTTATTTTCAATTTCCTACTCTTTTGTTTTACTGTGAAAAGCTCTGGAAAGCTGAAAAGAGCATATTAAAGGAGAAACAGCAGCTGTTTAGATTTTATGGGGATTTTTGTGATAGTTGCACCTATAGATGAGCCTGGCACAACAGATGAGCATGTAGATGCTTATCTTGACCACTGATCTTCAGCTGAGGCTCTGGTGATTGGCCCTAGGTGCAAGAGGCATCCGGTTTTATGTAAAGCATACGTGGGGAGCAACAGAAAGAAACTGTAAGTGCCTTATGGGCTCAGTGCTGAGACACTGCCTCAGTGCTGAGACACTGCCACAGCGCTGAGACACTGCCACAGCTAGAAAGAGCCCACCAAAAACAAACAAGTAAAGAAAAATTATTTTAAAAAAACAAAACCCAAACAAAACTCAACCCAATTAACTCTCCAAATAGATACTCTGATACCTAATTTTTCAACATTAAATAAATCGTAGAATCAGAATAGTTATGGTTGGAAAGGACCTTACGATCATCTAGTTCCAATCTCCATGCCATGGGCAGGGACACCTCACACTAAATCATGTCACCCAAGGCTCTGCCCAACCTGGCCTTGAACACTGCCAGGGATGGAGCATTCACAGCTTCCTTGGTCAACTCACTCCAGTGCCTCACTGCCCTCACAGTAAAGGACCTCTTCCTTGTATTTGATGTAAACTTCCCCTGTTTAAGTTTTAACTTATTACCCCTTGTCCTGTCACCACAGTCCCCAGAGAAGAGTCCCTCCCCAGCATCCCTATAGGCCCCCTTCAGATACTGGAAGGCTGCTATGAAGTCACCACACAGCCTTCTCTTCTCCAGGCTGAACAGCCCCAGCTTTCTCAGCCTGTCTTCACACAGGAGGTGCTCCAGCCCCTGACCATCCTCGTGGCCCTCCTCTAGACTTATTCCAACGGTTCCATGTCCTTTTTATGTTGAGGACACCAGAACTGTACACAATACTCCAAGTGAGGTCTCACAAGAGAAGAGTAGAGGGGCAGGATCACCTCCTTTGACCTGCTGGTCACGGTCCTCTTGATGCAGCCCAGGATACGGTTGGCTTTCTGGGCTGCGAGCGCACACTGAAGCCGGCTCATGCTCATTTACTCCTCAACCAACACCCTCAAGTCCTTCTTCTCAGGGCTACTCTGAATCTCTTCTCTGCCCAACCTGTAGCTGTGCCTGGGATCTCCAACCCAAGTGTACAACCTTACACTTGGCATGGCTAAACTACATAAGGTTGGCATCAGCCCACCTCACAAGTGTCAAGGTCCCTCTGGATGGCATCCCTTCCCTTCAGCGTATCAACCAAACCACACAGCTTGGTGTCATCAGCACACTTGCTGAGGGTGCACTAAATCCCACTGTCACCAACAAAGATGTTGAACAAGACCGGTCCCAACACCAGTCCCTGAGGGTCACCACTCATTACTGGTTGCCAGCTGGACATTAAGCTATTGACCACAACTCTTTGTGTGTGGCCATCCAGCCAGTTCTTTATCCACCAAGAGGTCTATCAAATTGATGTCTTTCCAATTTAGAGAAAAGGATGTTGTGTGGGACAGTGTCGAACACTTTGTACAAGTCCAGGTGGATGACATCAACTGCTCTACCCCTGTCTATCAGGTCCATAGCTCCATCATAGAAGTCCACCCAATTGGTCAGGCAGGATTTCCCCTTAGTGAAGCCATGGTGGCTGTCACCAAGCACCTTGTTGTTTTTCATGTGCCTTAGCATGACTTCCAGGAGAATCTGCTCCAAGATTTTAAGAGGCACAGAAGTGAGACTGTGTGTCAGTAACAATAGAAAATGGTCCATGGTGAAACAAAAAAAATAAAAACAAAATAGAGAAGTAGTGTTTGGCATGTGTTGTGGGAACATAACCTTGATAACAGGAAAGTTAACACTGCTGTTAGCAAAAGCGAGTCTTATACACATGAGGTAATGCTCCACAGTGGCTCCTCCCTGAAAGGTCCCATTTTGGGTCCTCCCTGGAAAGTCCCATTTTGGCTCCTCCCTGGAAAGTCCCTGAACCCCAGAGACCCTTCTAGTGTAAACTGGCCACTCCTTCCGATGTAGGCTGGCCCCCTGCATCAGAATGAGTGTGCATTTCCACTAGTATAAAAGCCCGAGCCTCATGCAGCGTGGGGTTGCAGAACTTCATACCACCCAGATCAACGTTGCCTCCACGGGGACACCCACTAAGGTTGAGCCTGCCACCTTGCACTGGGATGGTGTTTCTCGGAGCTGGTCTCCTGATTGTCATTACATGGTCTTTGAGGTTGGTAGGATAACCAAACATCAGAAATATCCTTTACTGTATCCTTTGTTATGTCTATATTTTCCCTGTATTAATAAACTAGTTGTGATTTTTTATTGTGTTGCGTTTCTCTCAGCCCAGAATCCTCAAACTCTGGAACAGACTGACTGGTCTGTAGTTCCCTGGGTCATCTGTTTTCCCCTTTTTGAAAATGGGGGTTTTATTTCCCTTTTTCCAGTCATCAGGAACTTCATCTGACTACCATGATTTTTCAAATATGATGAACAGTGGTTTACCAACTTCATTCACCAGCTCCTTCAGGACCTGCTGTCCTGATGAAGATTTCATCAACTCCGATGGACTTGTGCACGTTCAGTTTCTTAAGATGGTCTTGAACCTGATCCTCATCTAGCAGTGGGCCTAAGGTCTTCATTCTCACCATCCCTGCATCTGCCTTCCAAGACTTGGGCAGTATGGTCGGAGCATTTGCCAGTGAAGACTGAGGCAAGAAGTCATTAAGAACGTCAGCCTTCTCAAAATCCAGGGTAGCCAGTTCTCCTGATAGCTTCCAGAGAGGGGTCACGTTTCCCTAGTCTGCCTTTTATTCGCAACATACCTACAGAATCCCTTCCTGTTATCTTTCACATCCCTAGCCAAGTTTTATTCTAAGTGGGCCTTAGCTTTCCTAACCTGGTCCCTAGCTTCCCGGACAACATCCCTGTACTCTTCCCATGCCACCTGTCCTTGCTTCCACTTTTTATAAGCCCCTTTTTAATTTGAATTTTCCTCAGGAGCTCCTTATCCATCCAAGGAGGTCTCCTGGCCCTCCTGCTGCACTTCCTTCTAGTTGGGATGCAACACTCCTGAACTTGCAGCAGGTGATCTTTGAATATCAACCAACAGCCTTAGCGCCCCCCCCCCCCCCCCACTCTCTAGGGCTATATCCCATGAAACTTTACTAAGCAGGTTCCTGAAGAGGCCAAAGTCTGCTCTCTTGAAGCCCAGGGCAGTGAGCTTGCGGCACGCTCTTCTCACTGTCCTGAGGATCTTGAACTCGACCATCTCATGATCACTGCAACCAAGACTGCCCTGAAGCATCACATTTCGAACCAGCCCCTCCCTGTTGGTGAGCACGAGTTCAAGCATGGCACCTCTCCTTGTCAGCTCCTCTAGTACTTGCAGAGGAAGCTGTCTTCCACACAATCGAGTAACCTCCTGGATTGCTTATGCCAGGCTGTACCGTCCCTCCAACAGATAGCGTGATTGAAATCCCTCGTGAGAACAAGGGCCTGAGAGCATGAGGCTGTTCCTATCTGTCTATAGAGCGTTTTGTTCACAGAGTCCTCTTGATCAGGCGATCTGTAACAGATCCCCACAGCGATTTCTCCCATCGCTGTTCTCCCTTTGACCCTGACCCACAAACTATCTGTTGACTGCTCACCTGTCCCCAGACAGAGTTCCATACCCTCTAGCCTATCCCTAACATAAACAGCAGCTCCTCCTCCCTGTGTGACAGACCTGTCTTTTCTAAAGAGCCTGTAACCTTCCATTCCAACACTCCAGTCATAGGAGCAATCTCACCATGTTTCTGTGATACCAGCACCATGTTTTTGTGATAACAAAATGTTTCTTTGTTTTGTTTATACTACTCCCAATCCTCCATGCAGAATGGTACATGTACTCTGTTATTCACTGTCTGAAGAGACAACAAAAAATGAACTTCAGCACTGTTGGCCGTGAAAGTGGATTTGAACACAAAGGCAGAGTTTTTCCCTGGCATCTTCTTTTATCATTATGGAGAAACACATGTGTGACAGGATACATAAACCTTGTTTAAAAATTACTTTTAGTCAGCATTTACAGATGAAAGATTAAGAGAAAGAAAGTGGCAATGAAACTATTAAAGCAATAGATGCCAGATTTCTCTTGGTTTGGTTATAGCTCATGCTGTGTGTTCTCGAGATGCTGACAGATCTGTTCAAAAGAGTAGAGGCACTCCAAATATCAGGGCCAGGGTTTTGCTATTGCAATTGCTGCCTTCGAAGAATTAAAATACCGAACTCGAATTACTTAGAACAAATGCTAATCCCAGAGTTATACTGTACTGACTGGACTACAGGAACCATGTTTGGGCATTCAGGAAAGATGTCAAGATGTCACCCCTATTTTATATTAATTCTCTGCATAGGATTGCTTTTTTTAATATTTTACAACGTAGAACTCCTTGGGAAGGAGAAAGAGATAACAATTATAACAGAGCCATACACTATCTAGAGAGAAACAGAAAAAAAAGCCTGGGGCATGATTGCCTTTACAAGAGACAGCTGCAGGATAAACTACTTAAGGACTAGCAGTGTGAAGCTCCCTTCCTTGTGATGCAGTAGATGTGGATAGCAAAGACTTTGAGGAAGACTCAGCAACCTGGTAGGTCTCAAACAGCCCTGGGGATGGTCCTTCACAATTGTTCTGATCATCTTCTTCAGTCTTATGCTGGGTTAAGTACAAACAAATTTCTGCTGGACAGAAGAGATACAAGCAGGAGGCAAGAGAGAAGGTAAGTGGAGCCTGCCTTTCTCCCCTTGTACAAACAGGGCATGAGAGAGACTCATTTCAGAAGGAAAGGAAAAGAGATAGTGATAGGAAATGGTAGCAAAGAGGTAGCAAATAGCATTCTGTTAGCAGGAGCAGTGCTCCATGAGCTCTGGCTGAGCAGAGACGCAAAGCAGCAAAGAGTCGTCAACTAACTAAATTCAAATCAGGCAACTGCCAGCTTCCAAGGCAGCTGCAATCCTGGACCTGTCTGTATTGCTTTACCCAAAATCTTCCCCCCCGGGCACTGACAACTCAGCTCTCCATGTACCCAAACTGAACAGGACTTATAGCTGGACTTAGAGAGCTCAAATCACAAGAACAAGACTTAGAGATCTGACTTGACATTAACAACAAAAAATCTTAAATATGAAATTGAGCACAAACCAAGCAGATAAAGTCAGGCTGAGCCCAAGAAGGACTCTTGCTACATGCTGTGACAAAAAATCTGCTCATTTGGGTGAGCCTCTGTCATGCTCCTTCATCTGAGAGCATGCTATGCTATTGAAAGCTTGTTCCATCCAGAACAGGCTGTTTTCTTGCTCCCTTCTCTCCCTTCCATACTTTGCCTCTCTGCTTAATAGCTCATCTCACAGCCCATGCAGTTCCTGGCCTTTAAGCCCAGTTTAGATCTGATTTGCAGTCTATGAGTGTTTTCACACTAATGGGCATCTGCTCCAGGCTTCTTGCCTTTCCCAGGCTCCCAGCCCATCAACACTGGGGCAATGCCTCACCACGCTGTTCACACCTCCTGTGAGTAACTGCAAACCCTTCTTGAAGACCAGGAGGACAAATGTGTCCTCCTTCCCCTACCTGTTATCTTACCTGACATAACCAACTCGACGTGGTGCTTCTCTATCAGGAAATCTGGCCTCTTTGTGGTCTGAGATTATCCCTAAAATGGCTGAAGAGAGGAAGGTTGTACAAACTTCTCCTTTTGGCTTACATAAGCTGAAAAGACAACCTTCTCCTTTTCCTCCTGCTGATTTTTAAAACAGAGCTATCAGTTTTCCATATAGTCATCCCGCTTGACTTAATGAGCCATTTTCTTCAAATACTTCACATTAACATGTTTATATATTTGTTTGCCTGTCTGGGTTCTTTAATAAGTGTGCCTCCGGTTCAGGTGCTCCCAGCAGACCACTGCTCTGCCAGTCTGCAAGAAGCCCACCATTCATTGCAGCTGTGCCCCTAAATTATGCTCTGCAACTGGTTGCTTTTGGGGCAATTGCTCAACTGTAATAACCAGGAACTTAGATAAATTGGACATTTTTCTGCAGAACTCATTAACAACATGTCTCAGAGATGCTCGAATCACTCTCATTCTTAGCAATTTTTTTTCTCTGGTATTAGCTGAAGATCCCAGCAGGAGGACTGTTGAAGAGGCTAGACTAACGTATCCTGCTAACCTAGGATATGGCTAGGAAGGCTGATGTTAGAGATGCAGGGAGCACTGGTAGATTTAGTGGGTAGCCCTTAAAGAATCGGTGAATAGTAAGAAGATTTTATAGTTTTCATTTTAAACAAGGCTCCTGCAAGCCAACCTATCCTTGACAGAAAAGGGATGTCTGATCTGGTTTACTGATTCTTTGATGAAGCCTTTTTCCAATGCCATGCTCATTTCTGTGCCTGATGCTAGAAGATCTGCCCATGTAGGGCTTTTCTTCTCTCTTTTGCCTCTGTGCTGGGTTAAATTTGAGTTTCGACTGATGTGGCAGTCGCAGATATGCAGGCAGTGAAAGTAAGCCTATCATCTACTGTGCGTATATTGTTGAAAGCTTCCTGTGAAACTGGATTAGCACTTAAATGTTGTGTGACAAAGCTTTATGTTCCAGGTTTTGTAAATGTTCTCAAGTTAAAAACCAAAATCACATGTCAAACACTTTCTGTATCGTTTGGGGGCAATTATAGTATCGACAGATTAATTACAGAGTTTCTACAATGCTCTCCTCTGATTCTACTATTAAAACACAGCAGAAATCAGAGACTGTTTTGACCTTTATTCAGAGCCTCCTGTTAGAGTGACTTTCACAACAGAACCCAATTTGTCACATTTTATTTGTACTTTAATTTTATTATTAACAGATTAATGAAGCTGGTAATAGGTTTCCAATGCTCCCTTTGGAAATGTGAATTGTGTCCCTTCCTTATGTCAATCTGCTGTCAGCAGATGAAGTGCCTTTGCAAAATGCTACTAACTGTTACCAGGAGCAATTAGTCAAAATAGCAAGTCAGTTTCAAAAGTAGAGACCCCAGATTCCCCCAGTGCATTAGGAAAAGCGCATTAGTAGGATTTAGTCTTGCCAGTAGACAGGAGCTTTAGGCCCTGCAGTAGGTGTCTGGGTTAATGACACATAGAAATGCAAATGTATGGGACTTTAATTTGCTTGAAACAGCACTGCCAGTTACAAAAAAAAAAAAAAGAAATCACTTTCCAGTGTTATAAACAGCAATTCCAATTGTGCCAGAAATACCCACCCTCTGTTGTAAGATGCTCTTCATGCTCCAGACATAAGAAACCGTGAGTGACATCCTGGCGTTCTTGCAGGCAGCAGGAGACTGTTCGTGACAATGTTGAGGCCAGGCTATGTCTTAATTTTCTGCCCCAAACAATTATTTTAAAACTATTCTACCTCACTCTACAAAGCACCAAGTCCAACCACTTCCCAGACACTTCCTTTTTTAAGCCAGTCCAGAAACTCACAAGATGATTCCTAAAGACACATGCACAAACCCAACTCGAGTTCAATTTCCCCTGTTTGGCACCATCATTATACAGACAGCTTGTCTGGTCAGTACTTTAGCATGGGTCTGACAAAATTGCATTACTGTACATACACAGAACACAGGATGTGCTCAGTAAAGAGTCTCTAATAGATGGAGTAGGAGTTTGAACTCTGTTGAGACACTAGCTAGCACCTGGTTTAAAAGTCAGCAGTCCTCAGCTCCCTCACCAATGCCCTGGATGAGCTGAAGGGGGGAATCTAGGAGAGGAGAAGCATCAGGTATAATATCCTACCTGCCCAGCATATGCTCTGGCATGCCTACCTGACACCTACAGACTGCCTTCCAAATTGGACAGACCAACAATTGCCCCCTCCTCTTTCTCTCAAATGTTGGAAAACAATGTTACCAGTTGTTACTGCCAGAGCATTGCTGATTACATGTGTATTGGGTCGAAATTAAAGGGGTAATGTCACGAAAACAACAGAAATACCACAGCGAAAAGATTATCCATTTGTTGTCAGGATCAACAATGAGGTTTCTGTCTCTATCCAGAAGGCAAATTTTTTCCTGTTATTTGGTCCTTGTTTCTTCAAACCTTGTCCCATCTTCTTTTGATGGCTTCAGTAGCCCTGATGGCTGCCCCAGCTGTGGAACCTGCAGTGGGGAGTAAACTTTGGGTTCAGTTCAGATGCCTTTCACAACCATGCTGCATGATATTCCCACACTGAGTATTTTTGGAGGCAGAGAAAAACTCAGCATCAGACTTTGCTGACATTTTTCCTCAAAGTAAACATAAGCAGCTGAACCCCACCCAGGGACTCGGAGACTCGGAGACTGCACTCTCCTTTAATTCTGCCAAAGCCTCACTAATTAAGAATATGTGGATCTAATGATTTTGCTGAGTATTTGCAGAATGTATTCCTGCTGGATATTCTTTCCTGCATTGCCTTCAAGTGAGTGTTTACAGTGCGTAAGGTTAAAAGTTTTTTTTTTCCTCTCCAAGTACAGAAGGCTAATAGAAGAGTACTGGAGGGGACTAAAAGCCTGAAATAGCCCACTCTAAGATGTAAGAGCAGCACATTTTATCTTCCTTTTACATGAGCTTAGTGACAGAAAAAGGACACTCCTTTGGTGCTTCCTTCAGCTCTTTCCACTGACTGGAGGCACAGCTTCTTGAAAAAATACAATATATTGTTCAAACACTCCCACAAAAATGATGTCTCTGACTATCCAGACACATTGTGTGTTGTCTTAGATCAAACATGGCTCTTATTCTTAAACATGAATTAAAAGGAATCCATTAAAAGGAGAGCTTAAAATTCTATTAAAAAGTTCAGAATCTTGAAAGACTAATTATTTGTGCAACCTTCAAGATCAAAAGCTGCTGAAATAAATACTTTAACTGCTTTAGCAGGTAACACCTGTGCTCAAAGATTGCAAGGAGAGAAGATAATCTAGTTTAACCTCATGACCTTAGGTTTTGGCATTTCACTGGCAGAGAATCTTTCCAGTTGTTCATACACCTCCATGGAAAATTGAATAAAACCATCAAGAACACAACAGACTACATGAACTTGAAAAAAATAGATCATGTGTTTTCATGTTCCTTTAATTTGTGTGTTTGTAAACAAGACTCAAAATTTAAATGGATAGTACCAAGTCCTCTGCTGACGCAGTTCGTGCAGCTCTTGCTGAAGCTTATGGATGTCATTTTCCATCAGATGACTAGCCTGAAGAGTTTCCAACTGCAAGAGAGAACTGAGTACAAAAGTGCAAATACATAGAAAGGGTAATTTGTAGAAGACTCTGGGTAAGCTAAATTTCAAAATTCTCCTTTGTTCTTCTTTTTGTCTTTCTACTGTTCATTTTATAATAAGCATGTAGGATTGTGTTCACCATGCCTATTTCAGAGAGAAGATGGGATGCATTTCTTTGTGCGTGACTTTTCTAATCTGTTTGAGCTGTCAGATGTCTTCATCTCTAATACTTTTTGGATCTTTGATCTGAGTTGGATGATGTCTCAAGAAGGAATGATGATTCACAGGAAAACAGAATATCCACAGGGGAGCCAGTTACCCAGTCCAGCAGAATTAATCAGCATTAGGTGTGTGAGCTTTTGCTCTGAAACACTGTAAATAAGAAAAAGTCACAGATGATTACAGGTATGGGAATGAACTAAGAGAGAAAAACAATTTAAACCTCTAGGTGTCAAAAATGGTTTCTGAACCACCCACTAGATTTGCTGATGGTGCAAAAATAAGTGATGTCCATATGAAAACATATTACTTCTGTTTTGCAAAGAGGCACTGTTTCAACATTTGCTTCTGTTCTGGCACCTAAACTCTTTGTGTAAACCAGGGACACACCTAACACTGGCTAACAAGGCTGAAATACAGGATGCTGTCTTCCTGTGCCAAAACAACCTAACAGCCAGGTTATGCCATGGTGCTCTCCCCGGCTTGCTCTGTCTTGCAGCCTGGTTTATTTCTTTTTCTTGTATCCTAGCTTCATTTCTGCCAGCGAGTGCCTGCATCTGGCCTAGGCTAAAGCACCTTTCATGCTACGTCGTCCCTTGGAGATGAGGAGAGAGCTGGTGCAGCACTAGTGCTCTTCAGCTTCCCCTGAGAGGATGGTGGCTGCATCCTTCCTTGCACCCCTCAGGCTGAGTGGCTGCAGTATTAGTGATTGGGTGTATAAGAAGCAGACCTCACCATCTCCTTTTCCTGACACTCACAGCTTCAGAATGAAGCCCTTGTGATTGCATTGTATAAAGGATATGATCTCTCTGCACACAGTGTGACTGAGGCATGGAGAGCCTCACAGAAACAAAACTACCTTCTTGCTAGCTGCTGTGGAGGAGAGCTCGGCAGTTTTTGAGTATTAATAAGAATGGAGCTGTGGCAACTCTCAGTTCAAACAGGAAATTTTGGCATCATGTTAAAATTGGTTTTGTTAAAAGGTTTATTTTGACTTGATATACCTTGGTCATATGGGATGGGAAGGGGAAGTCTCAGGATGGTGACTTTCCACTTAGCCACTTCAGGTCTGGGTAGGTCCTGTTGATGGTGCCTAACTCCTTCAAAACCTGCATCTGCATGCGGTCAGCACTGAGCAAAATCCCTACAGATGTGCCATGGCCCTGTGCTTCTGGGATGTACATTGACGATGTTGGTGATGCTCCCTCCCTGCTGGTCCCTCACTGCACGTGCATGTCCAATGATCACTGCTGCCTCAGTCAGTCATCCCAGCAAAAGCCCCTCACAAAAGCGGGCCGCTGCTGCTGAGATGGGGACAAGCCCTGTGCAAACAAATGGGCTGGGAACTCACTTCCATGGCTGCATCTGAAGCAGCAAGCTGATGGGGTGAGGAGTGACTCTTAAAGGTCAATGATTTTATTAGAGAGCTGCTGCATGAGAGATGCAACTGTAACTTATGTTGAATGTTTTGTTTCACAGAAGGAAGAATCCAACTGTATTTAGGTACCAACATGAAAGCACTTTAGACCTGAATGACCTGCAAATGGAACTTCTGAAGCCCAAAGGGATGCTGTAACCACATTAACTTAACAAAAAGAGGAAATGATAGGGGTATTTGACTTTATAAACAGCTTTCAGCTGGCCTGCTTCCAGCACAAATGCCTCACGAATAGTAATGGATTTCAAATACACTAAGGAGTACAGCCGCAAAACCAAACAGGCTTTAACATTTGACCTTATTGGGGAAAACAAGCCTACTATTACCAAAGAAAACTAAGTGTGCCTAGATAATTGACTCATCTTAGGACAAGTTTTGTTTCCATGACTGAACAGTAGGAATGTAAAGCTTTGCCATTTTGCAGCCAGCATGGTTTTCTTAGATCTCACATGGAATATCTGAAAATCACCATCCATCTCCTAACATTTTGAGTAGTTTGGCCAGTACAGAGAGAAGAGGAGAGACAAACATAACACCAGCAATGCCTTTGCCATTAAGATATTTTTGGTTTTGATTCAGCATTTCTGGAACAAAACATGAACATCAATTAATTCTATGCTGTTACATCACTGTTGCTGTTTGCTCATCCACCCATGGACATTCCACATAAAATTACCTAATAGTCAATTTGAAGTATTTTAAAGTAGCTTGTTTATACCCTAAACCAGCAATAGTTAGCAACCCAGTTTACAGACCTAAGGCACTGATCTCATCCTCAAAGATGTAAGCCACAAATGGTTTATATGTAGTGTAAGCCTCTGGTATTTTAGGCACCATTAAAAGTGGCCCTCTGTAGGTGCCGAGACCCTTACAAGCAAAAAAAAATTCCTCAAGACATGGAAAGACAATTATAGCCATGTTTTTTGAAGACATTCCTAATTTAAGATCGCAATCAGAGACTGACCATGACAGTCACCCAAGACAGATGACACCTATTGTTCGTATTATAAGCCATGAAAGATAAGGACTGCCTACTACAAGATGTAACTGGTCTTAGAGGATCTTTCAGAAACAACAAAAGCAGTGGCCTGCCAGATAAATCAGCTGAAGGCTAACTTGGGAAGCACCCTTACTTGTAGACTGATTGGTTTCCCTGGCTTTTGCAAGTCGCTCATGCTGAAACTGAGCATTTTTTATTTGATTTTGATGAAACCATCCCCATGCTAAACATGTTTGAAAGGCAGTTTACAGTGTTTATAAAACCTTAGTGAGGATTATGTTGCAAAAAATGAGGACTTCTGGAATAAGCTGTACAGTGTCAAATTCATTTTATATTCTGTTTAACATACATGTCAGTACATTCAAGGCGAGATAAATCTGCTCATTAAGGACCCATACAGAATGTTTAGCTAAGTATAAAGCATGGTATGTCTTTGTTTTATGGTGTATCTTTGATTTCAGGGTGGGCCAGACTGTGTTCAGCCCAAGTACATCGTCTGAGATGAAACACATGCGATGTGCATTTGAATTTGCTAGTATGCAAACCAGAATTGTCAGACATTCTGGCAGGGGACTGGCTGATGTGGACCAACTGTGGGCTGCTCTAGCTTCAGGGCATAATTTACAGAAAGCTGAAGCTACAGCAACTTACTTAAGAGAAAGGAGCAAACACGTGAACAGCAGCAGTAATCAATGCAGGCTATCTCTGAACCTACTAAGGTTTGCTTTATTTCAGCTATGGCCCACAAGCTGGGAGTTGCATCTGGGGATGTAATGCTACAGATCTGAGGCCAGTTACTGCAAAAGAGGCTGTTTCTGGTTTAGGTCTTGTCCTAAGAAGTGACAGGTAGGTCATGCTGCAGCTTATTAAAGCCCAAGTGGGGAATGTAGGCACATTTAATGAGTCTACCCAATATTGTTATGAAGACAGCAGGGAAACACGCTACCTTCAATATCAGATACCTGCATCATCAGCAAATATCACATATTGCAATGAGAAATCAATCAAGGTCTGAGTTGAAAGAGAAAAGCTTCAGGCTACTGGTCGATTCTTTTTCTAGTGAGGGCTTTTGTCAGCTACCAGGGAAGCATTTGCATGGCTCTCACAGAAGCTCAGTGCCATGTCCTTACTGTAGCTGTATTTGTACCCAGCCTTTAGCCTGCACCTGCTTGCACCCTCTCAGTAAGAATAGGCTGTGTGAAGATGCCAGACTGTGCCTGTATGCACTCAGGAGCAACACTTGCTCTGGCCTTTTAATGTTTAAACAGCTGTGCTGGATTTGCCAGAGGGTGTCTGATAGTCGTTAAAAATTGATCCCTGAGTAAACTGCCCCAGTGCTATTTATTCCAATTCAGCTATGATAATTTAAACCATCTGAAGAGCAGCCTAATCCTGAACCGGCAAATTCTCCGAGATCCTCGCTACTGACTTGAACAGGAGGCTCCTTGTGGCAATGGGAGTGCCATTTCCCAGTCACTAATGACTGGACCAGAGAATAATGATACAAACCAATTTAAAATGAATTAATTCAGAATGAAAATGTAACTGCTAACACTGGTCACAGGCTTGTGCTGATACAGGGCACCCATGTATGCTGACTTACAGAATAGATGTTGGTTACACACGATTAAAATGAACTGCTACACACTAACAGAGAAGAGGTATGGGGTTTAACCTTTCAGTTGTGGTCATACTGCTAGTTTATTTTTTTTCCCTGTTGCAAAGGTGTGAAGCACCTCAAGGAACATCCATTTGGAAACATGCTAGAGGGAAGGGAAACAATATAATGTTCAGGACTACAAACACCTATGTTCTAGAAAAGTCTGTTTTCCTCCCAACTCCATCTGAACAAGGTTAGATGTATCTGCAACTACTCACTAATCTTTTTGTTGTTAATGGACATCTGGCTTCAAACATGGCTCATCTGCTTTGCCTGGCTAAGTATGATGACTGCTCACTATTGATCAGTACCCATTCTCTTGGTCCTGTCTATTGTTCTGCTATTAACTTACCAAATGACACACACCTTAACATTCCGCTTTATGGCATATCTGTTGTCTTGTTATTCTTCAAGATACTGCTTCCATTTCTTGACCTTGTCTTCAAAACACCTATAATAGAAAAGAGACACATAAAGATCACCTGATTGACCAGACTGAATTTTTTGTTAAATTAGTGACTTCCTGGAACTAATCCTTAGAACACAAGCACACCACAAATTGCTAGTCGAGTAAATGTTTCAGATGTGTATACAGTAAATCAATGGACTTTCTAAATGGCTAGCAAAATCAGGACCTTGGGGAATGTGGAAGAGCAATTTCTCACCTACTAATTCCTTATAAAACTCAGAAAGATGGTAATAACTTGTGATGGCATTCAAAATTTTGGAGACAGTTTTACTTTGCTGTAAACCTACTTAATCCAGTCATCTTATACTCAAATTAATAAACATAGTTCTAGTTTACAGGCAAGTGTGTCCATTTTAAACAAGCTAAAACTGATGCAAAGTTTCTCGAGTTCATTAACTACAAACCATCACCTGATTCTGCTAGCAAAAGTTTCAGAGCATATGTAATGCAGCAATGTATCTGTTTTAACCTTGGCTGGTTCAGGTAAATTCACATTTGTTAACGATGTATGACATGCTGACATCACTACATGTTTATAAAAAGAACATACAAATACACAGTGACATTTTACACAGTGGTTCACATAAGACACTTGAAGTCCAATGCTGTGGGATGCCAAGCACTCTTAACTCTAAGTTCAATGTGAGTTGAGAGTGCTTCGTGGTTCAGGTGCTCGTGCCCTTGGTGAGGCTCTGCACAGTAAGGAATTACACCAACATTAATGTCTGAGACGAGAGTAATTTCTCCTTTCTAGTACGTGCGTTTCTAATTGCTGGATTAGTACAATTGGCTGATAATCACAGTAATATAAATGATTTTCTCTGTGCTGAAGTGCTTTCTCTGAAAGTTAAGAAAGCTCATTCAATATCGCCTACAGTTTTACAACACTGTAATGGAATAATGTAATGAGTACAGTGTGAATATAGTACAAAAGCCAATGTAAAGTTAAAAATGGATCTAGGATAGTGCTGTTCTTGAATATGAGCAGTACAAGGTATGAATTACTTCTTTCAGCTGGCTACAGGAGTTAATCTGCAAACAATGCAGCCCGGCTCACATTCAGGTTCACTCCTGATTTTTTTTTCCTCCAAGATCTGCTTCCTACCCTTTTCTTCCAGTTGTTTTGTATGCACTCAACCTTGCTATTGCCATAAAGGTGATCATGCTTTTAGGTTGGTATCTTCCAGATTTGTACTGGAATTTGGTGGTAAAAATGGTTTTACAAACTTCCATGAGAATGTGATATAAGGACACAGCAGAAAACCAACTCTATTTAAAATTTTCAGCACAAATCCCAGGTCAGTTTGGAACTTTCAGGAATGTGTAGCCCTGTGACTTACGAGAATTGCCTCCTGCAGTAGTTGAACACCTTTAAATTGCTTTCACTATGTGCAAACAGAATTTTATTAAATTTCATTGTTTTGGAATCCACCCATATCTTGTATACCCATAATGCCAAGTCTGTTGACATAAGAGCACATTAATTGTATATGTAAGACCTCTACCCCCCTTTTCCCCCTCTGCATGAATAAGACAAAGCCGTATTTAGGGAGAAACTGGCTTTGTCTGCCTGTAAATGAGGATCACCTGAAAGGCAGTCTCATAAGAAGTTGACAGTAATCAGTAATGCCAAATCCTCATTGCAGCAGTGGCATTTTCACCAACTGTATGGCCGATTTTGCAATTAAGAACACACAAAGAATTATTCCTTTCTTGTGTAACAATACTTTAATATTAATAAAAAGTGGTTTTATAGTTCAAGATTACAAATAAAAAATATTTCATCTTGACCCTTTTGCTACTTTCCCTCAAATAGTCTTGAAATTTTAGCTAGGAAGTGTTAAAAAACACAAGGTGGATGGATGCTTGCTCTGCTAAAAGCTGAAGGACTCCCTCCCCACTTTGCCATCACCAGATGTTTTGGAATGGAAGGTTTTGCTCCAAGTAATCCTGAAGATCATACTGTGTCTCTCGTGGCAGGTGAGACCATGGGGGCACACACCACCACCAGATCCTTTCAAGCTGGACACAGCTGGGAGTGTACTAAAAGGAACGAATGAAGCGCCTCTCCAACTACCAGGCTGCATCAAGAAGGCACAACATAAACAATGGTAAAGTCAGTAAACAAAATTTTACTGTAATATTTCATAACACAGATACTGTATTTCTCTTTTAAGTGTAAAGCTACTGTCTTACACAGGAAAGATGGATAGACCCTTTTCCAAGACTAATATGGATACAATAAATATGGAGTTTTACATACTAGATCTGTACACAGAAACTTTGTCCCACAGCCATAAAAATTTACATTTAACAGTGCAACATATAATTTAATCCTTTATTTATCTGACATAGGATGTTTACTTACTGAACACAAGCAACTACCTGGTTTTAATATACATATTTTATATATATATATTATATATATATATATTCAACAATCTGTACAGGTTTCTAAACATAAAACTCCAAAAAGGCACAATCGTCTATACAACATGTACAAAAATGGCTGGAGCTGACAAGAAACAACAATTATTGGTCAAGAGTTCATGATTGCACGAAGATTAGTAATGAGTTTGTGTCAGAAAAATGTGCTTTAAGGAAAGGAAGGTTTGCAAAGAAACCTGTAAGTGTTATTTAAAAAAAAACCCAAAAATAAAAACACAATGAAAAACAAAAACTAGGTTGCTATCACAAGTCTATCCTCATCGTCACTGCTGCCATCGCTAAACTGCACCGTGTTTTGCTGCCGGGGCAAGGCAGCTGGCCTGTGTACCTGTCTGTCCGGGGACACAGTTCGGTGGACCGGGGACTTGGTTAACGCGTCGGGATTCGCCTTGGAGTGGGGCTCTGCCTGGGCAGCCCTCTTCAGCTGCAGGGACGGGACGTCGTGCTTTGGCTTGGCGGGATTTGTGAGGTCAGTCTTTTCAGGATCTGCTTTCCCTGCACCATCGGGTCGCTTGCTGTTGGTCAGCGGGGTGGGCTCGGGATGGCTCTTCCCACTGTACCGCTGGCCACCAGCTGCTGTCTGAGGAGAAGCATCCCTGCCGGCCTGGCCGACCTCAGACGCAGGGAAGCTGACAGGAGGCTCCAGCTGGGCCTCACAGGCTTTGCTGCCTGTGGCAGGCACCTCGCAGGCTCCCTGTCCCTCGGCACCTACAGGGCTGACGGAGGGGATGAGGGTCGGCAGGGCGATGTTCAGTATCTGCAAGCCAGGAATGTGGGCCTGTGGGCTGGGGTTGCCCTGTGGGGCAGCACCAGCGGTCAAAACTTGGAGGCCCACGGCATTCAGGGTGATTCCCGAAGGGCGCATTTGCGGGGCGATGTTTGTGTTAGCCAGGCCCAAGATGTTCACTGTCTCCATGCCCAGCGGGGGCAGAGGCTGCAGACTAGGCGTGCCAAGACCTTGGATGCCTGGCAGGCTCACCTGGCCGATGGGAATACATGGCACCATGCTGTTCACCTCAGCAACTCCCATGGGATTTGCAGTGGCACTGACGGCCACGCCACCCGTCTCACCGAGGGCGCTGGTAGTTCTGTGAATCACACTAACAGCAGGGATAGTGAGCTGAACCGGCCCTGCCTGGATAGGAACAAAGGTGGAGTAGGTGGCCAGGCCAGCAGGGACCACCTGAATCCCCCCGACTGGTACCGTGCCACAGGGAGCCTTGGCTTGCTGCTGCGAGTGCAGGGGGAGGTGGCTGAAGAGGTGAGTCTGGGGAGCCCTCTGCTCGGCAGCAGGCTGCAGGCACCTGGCCAACTTCTCCTCTGGGATTTCAGCGTAGGGCAACGGTGCTGTTTGCATGCCGTGGTCCACTGGCGAGGAGGGCGAGCTGATGGAGGGTGTGCTCTGGGAGAGAACAACACAGGCATATTAGTGCGGTGGCCACTGCTATCCTTGAGTGAAATGAAAATACAAGGTAGCTGCCGAGTGCTTCCCACACTGCCTTATAAGAAAAAACAACCATAAACTGGTTCACAATATATACTGCCCAGCTTGAACAATGAACTAATTTCCTTCCTTTCTTTTTCCAACTCCATCCTCACCCACTAATTGAATTTTCCTCTCCTAATTAGGAGAGGCTAATTTCTCTTGAACACTAGTACTTGAAAACATTGCTGCATATCCTTTGTACATGTTTTTTTAAGGAGTGAGAAGGCTTTGGAGAACTGTTTTCTGTGGAAATCACCGCAGGCAAGAAGTGTAAGCTGGCATTTCTGATGCACTGGGTTCCTCTCCTGGAAGCATTACAGCCTCCAGCAAGCAGAGGCAGGATCATGGCACATCTGTCTGTAGGTTCTCCTGACATGGAAGACAGGCAATATAAAATGACAAGAGATGGATGACAACTACAGTGCCTGCAGAGGCAGAAGTGACAGGCTGATACTGGAGTGAGATGTGGGACTCTCACCCCACTGCTGCCTCAGCTCACCATGGCTTGATGCACACACCTGGACTAACAATCATATTTATATGTTCCTTTTTCTTCTCATATAGCCTATATTAATGACCAAGGCTGGCAACTCCCTTCCTAAAAACTCCTAAACCAAGAAGTCTTAAATTGCAATTGCAGTCTCTCAGTACCTTTTAGTTTTAGGCATATTCACAACACACAGAGTGATGCAATCTTACTTATTTATATAGTCCTAAATGCTAATTCTGTGATTTTGACCAAACTCTCAAGAAATCTCTAGAGCGGGCAGGCAAAAAAAAAAAAAAAGAAACATGAACAGTAATGCCTTTGAAAACTGCTGGTATGAAATATATAGGTTAAAGTAGAATATGATTTACAGACTATGCAGTGCCAACCAGTCTAAATGGGAAGATGGGTGTGAGAAGGAAGCCAACATCTTTCTTAGAATTAAGTCCTGTCTGACACCTCACAAGAAATCCTGATAAACTGGTACGGATGCTTTTGAAGGAACATACAACAGCCTTCCTGAGCTGTCTCGACCCTTGTCTTGATTGCAAGAAGTGGGATCCACAACCATTCACAATAGAAACAGACTGTAGACGAGCCATCAGACACACGGCTGCTGCTTCTTTTGGTCTGGGAAAGTAGGTGGTAGTCTGGAGAGGAATTACCGCCTTTTATTACTTAGAAGCCTTTTTTTTTTTTTTTCCCCTTTAGTATCTTGATGTAGACAATTATTAGAGCTATATTGATGAAGGCTTTTTAACATTGTTAATTGTGTGAATATTTTCTTGAGGCTTCAGTGGTTCTGTTCGATGAGGAGCATACTCAGTCAAATGTCTTTCTGGTATCTATTGGCAACATCTGAAACCCCAAATCCAAATATTAAGATCCTACCCCTTTTTTGGCAGGTATATACCGTGATCAGAGACCATTCATTTTATTCTCTGCCATACTACAAAACTGCTCCAATTTACATTTGCCACACGGACTCACAGTTCTACGAGGAAGAATGGACCAATGCCAAACAATGACATACAGCAATCATTTTTAGTGTTTCTTCTTGTCAACAGTTCACTATCTCAAATGTTGTAAGAAAGAAATCCAGTAATACAGGTCTTTAAGGAAGAAAGAAGCCAGTAAGTATTTAAACCAGAATGAAATTTTTTCTTACTGTTTATGCTTTAGAAAATTTCCTGCTGCTTAGTTTTCTATAACTGCATGCATATACTATTTGTAAATACTGCATTCATCACAGATAAGGCAGTAATTTCTTCTTTATTTAAATTACATTTAAACTACACTTTGCATCACATTTATCTGAGCATTACTCTGTAGAGCTCTAGTACCTTCATGTTCTGCAGTAAGAAATCTTTATCCCTTATCCTTAGGGTCAGTCAGGTATGTGACTTGTACCATCCCCATTACAGCCCATTAAAATATTGCATTAAAATACTGTTAAAGGCTTAACACCTGCCAGTTTTCCTCTGTGACTTCCTCAGCAGAGCTTTAAAGGCAACAGTCACCAAAATTACTGAACGCCCCTGCAGCCTTGCATACAGTCTGACCTCATCCTTCCGCACACTGCTCTGAAGAGCTGTGTGTCTATAATAGGCATAGGCAAAATTGATCCTTTTCTGATTAAAATATTCTTTCAGCTTGGAGAAAAACAGAGCTCAGGTCTCAGTTCTGAGCTTGCCTCTCCTTTTGTTATTGTGCAAGGACCATCTTGAACATCTGGTGCTCCTAGTTCTGCTACTAAGCATATTTGGAGGAGAGATAAACAACTGCACAATTTTTTTATGGTGATAAAGCAAACCCCCTTGGGACTAAACTAATTTCCCTTGGGACTAAACTAATTTCCCTTGGGACTAAACTAATTTCCCTTGGGAATTGCCTATGATTTTATCTTCATATTTCAGAGTGAAATGACTTCTGAATTCTACCACTTTACTCTGAAAACTTCACCACCGTATGTTTATTCCAAGTATCTGTTATAGCCCTTATTTGTCAGACAATCTACCAGCTCCAAATTTCAGCTGAAACGACTGTATACAATTAATCCTTTCACAGAGAATGCAATCAAAATAAAGAATTTGAAAAGCAGTGCTCCTACAATATTGCTGCTTCTAGAGTCCTACGCATCTTTGATCACTTTCAATGCTTCTTAAAGACTCATCAGCCAACTCTAAGAATAAAGGGAAAGCCAAGCATTTTGATATTTGAAAAATCTCCCAAAATATCTTTGAAAGGAGGATTTAAAATCCCACTCTCTCCCCAGAATCAGACACTCCTACCTTTGTAAGAGCTGCAGTTGATATTAAGGAGTGGCCCATGGCTGCTTCTGGATCTGGGTAATCCACAGACATCTGGTGACCTGGAGATGTAGGAGCAATGTCTGCCAGTGCTGCACTAGCACTGCAGGGTGCCACTCCTCTCTCCTGGGCTTTATCCTCATGTGCTTCCTGATGGGTGAATTCTGCTGGTGACCTGGAGGTCCTGCTAACCGACTGTGCTGTGCTAAGGACCGTCATCTTTGTGAGCAATGCTTTTGGCAGACCATCCATAGAGTCTGTGTGAACCCCAGCAAAACAGTCTGGAAGTCTGATGTCTTCATCTGTGCTGCCAGCATCCTGCAGGCCGTGTCGAGAGGGGTGATGCTGGGGGCTGGCTGTCACTGAGGGGGTTGTGGATAGGACTGACTCAGCCTGACTATCTTCATCATCATCTTCATTGTCATTTTCATCTTCATCAGCACCATCAGACTCCTCCACATCATATCCTGACCGGTCACAGCCAAATCGTTGCTTCTCACCTGCAAAAGTGGGAATTAGAAGATAAGCCAATGAAGGTCCTGGATAGGTTGGGAAGGAGGTGGAAGAGAGTAATTAGAAACACCAAAATAACACATGGCACATGCATTTTTTCAGTCACATCCCATTCCATCAACACAATAGGGAAAATTTTCATTTTTGGTCTTATTTTCCAGTGTACATCCATGTTGTTTTTAAACTTCTAGATCCAGCTGTTTGCTTTTAAGCCACTTATAACCATTTGCTGCAAGTCACCCTTCACTCTCTCACCTGGGGAGAAGTGAGCAGATCCCCGGTTCATTAATTTCCCAGTGACGACATACGAAGTTGGTCTGCCAACCTTAGCGGTGGGATATTCTCTAGCTGGTTCTGACTCATAAGTGGGTGTCCTTGTACCTAATATAAATCACTGCTGCAAAGGTTTTTGAAGGATGCAAACAGAAAGACTGGAGGCTGTTAGTCAGGAATCTGTCTCCTTAACAGGCAAAAGAGACCAAAATTAGACCTCACCAGATTTCTTCACTTTGCTAATGTTTTGAAAGGTTTATTAACAAGTCACCCAAGATATCCTGGGAGGCCCTCATCCTCTCAAAACTTACCTATGCATGAAACTGCTCATATGAGCACATGCTCACATGAAGAAGCCCTCCTGATTTCAAGTCATAAAGTCAAACTGCTGTCTAGTGGTAAATTTCTCTATAAAATATAGCTCTACTGCAGCTTCTCACCTTCTTTTATATCACAACTTGGAAAGAAAAACTCATCCTTAGTGAAGAGACAGAAAATCCCATCTGCTGTATCTGACTTCAAGCCAGACTGTCTTGGATCTTATTTTCTAAAAGACAAAATGCTTCGAATGCACTAATATTTTATATTCAACTAAAGGTCTGTCTGCTGAGCTGTCCAAAAAAAATTATCAGCATAAAAATCATTTGGCTCTGCAAAAGCAATGACGGCTGGTTAGTTAAAATCTCAGAGATCCTGTTCTAGGGAAATCTACACAGCAACTTATCATCAACATGAACAATTCTGAAAAAAAAAAATCAAACCCAGACCCATACCCTTAAAAGAATCTGAATTTACTACCAATGCCTTTGGTTGCTATGTGGCAGAAACCAAAATAAGCACCTTGAACTCCAGGTAAAATAAATGGGTTTAATTGAGCTATCTCTCCATAAGCTACCCTCCATTGTAAGCCTTTATGGTTTCAAATGAGCAATGTAATTAGGAATGAGACTAATAGTTATTGGAAAAAAAATCCCTCTCTAATGACTTTGCCCCTCTTTGACTATAAAGTAATTTATACATGAACTTAATAGAGAAACCATAGAATTTCTGTATTTACTACAGCAGGCACGAAACGGAAATGTCATTAAAAACACCCCAAATCCTCCAGGTCATTGGAACAATGCTAAGAAAAGTATGTTTTAGAGTTTTAACTATTCTTCATTTATAATTCCCATCTACAGATAAAGTTGTTCAGAAACAAAAATACATTTTGGTGGAAAAATTAATTCAGTAAGCTCCATTAATTCAGTAAGCTCCATTAAAATATTGGTAGGATTGTTAGAAATATTATTAACAAAGCCACATGGAGTTTTCCATGTTTTTTTCTCTATACTTCTGTCATTTCTCTTCTTCAAACAAACAGTGTTAACATCATTAATTTGCAAAGCAAACACATCCAAAACATTAGGACCTCTACATATGTTTGATTTCTGAATGGAAATTATTTCCCTTGATGGTTCTGCAGCAGATCTTGAAGACTTCTCCATGTGTAACATCTAGAGGATGATCCATGCATTTACTGCAACTCTTTAAACAATGCACAGGGCATTGCAAAGTCTTGGATTCAGTCTGGACTCTCTTTGGCTTCTTTACCAACATCACATAACTATTCCCTGGGAAATCCTACTTGCTTTTCTTTTTTCTCCCTCTCTTTACATGAATCACATTTTGTGTGAAAGTTGATGTCAATCACGAGTGACTATCTCCACCGGCAAGAGAAACTACCTGAAATGATTAGATTGACTTGTCATATTTGTAAAGCAAGGAAAACATAAGATCAAACAATGCTCTAGTTTATAATAAGAAACTCCTTTTTCAAATCAACATTTAAACTGCTGCATGATTTACTAGCAAATGCTGCTTATGTAGAAATCTCCTACATACATCTTGGCTTTCTAGAATAAAACCTTGGAAAGGAAAAGGGGAACTGTGTGTGGGCATAAATTCCTTACACGCAGGACTCGGTGGGATATCATTTCCCTCTATTATTTCCCTGTTTACCTCCACCCTTTGTGCATTTGCCAGCTTCTATTTAAGCGTGGTTGGTTACCTGTAGCCAGAACCTGCAGTGTAGGCGAGGTGACAGCAATCATTGTGGTTCCCTTACTCCCACACCGCTTTGAAACATCAGATGACAGAAACACACTACCTGACTAGCTTGCTCAGGCAATGTACAAAGGAATACTCTGCTCTGGATTTATACCTGTGTGCACATTTGCTGAAACAAGAGGTGCCCAAGCTTTAGCGATTAGTGATCCCGTTAAGCATTACTGTAAATCAGTGGAGCTGCAAAGGACCTGATGCTGGAGTTTCAAGCTGTGGAAGACCCAAGCAGGTCATGAGGTCTTCTCTATATGAGGCATCGAGCTGAGGGTGGGATCACTCCTTGTGGTAAAAGACTCTTTTCCAAGCACTGTCTTGTTAACCAAGTAGCACTGGCCCTGATCGATTCTGGTAATTGCACACTGCCTGCTAAAGTTCCTTGGCAGTTTTAATTGGGGAAAAATTAATTGATTCCTATCTTAAAATATGCACAATTATAACCATATGCTTATGTAGCTGATATATATAACTAGAACTGACTCAATTTCCAAAGGGAACAAAATTACTTCTGTGTTTATCTTTATATGAGGTTGTAAAGCAGTGTGGAATATTTTAGAATGAAGGATGTGTTATAAATTTAAAGACCACTAGCATATGGGGAAATTGCTTCTGGCATGAAAGTTCACAGGTTTTTTCTTAAAAAGAAAACAGGGAAAAAGGTTTCACACTATTAAGAGAAGGCTTATGAAAGCTACTTCTCTTTCAAATATGTAACTCTCACCATTTTAACAGAAAGACTGCTCAAGACTGCCTCAATTTTTTATAAAGAGTCTTTTTGGAAGAATAGGGAATGTCTCTCTCTCATCCTCTTGTCAACTCCTGCAATTTTTTCTTTTAAACCCTTAGAAAGACTCCTTCTTCTTGGACTTCACAGGAGAAAGTGGAACTTCTGGCTACAGAACTGAACTCTGAAAAGATAAGGAACAGCTGGAAATAAAGGTGTAACAGAAACATGGACACAACTTTTGACTGGAGATTTTGATTGTTTGACTGCTATAATTATATTTAATAAAATAACTGAGGTTTTAATCCAGTATATTGAAGTAAGTGTATACAAATCATAGGCAAAAATCATCTTAGTCCTTTCATTTATTTTGTTGTCAGTCCTCAGTTAATTAATCAGCTGCGTCTTGTGGTTGTGATATTGATAAGCTTGCTGGTTAAGCTCTCGGAGTACTGACATTTTACCCTGAAGTGAGAAAGAAAAAGCTCCAAGTTCCTTAGCACAATAGCATTAGTTGAATTTATCAGCATCCTAATATGTCCATTAGCGAAACATGTGGGGCTGATAAATCCACCCACTGCTTTTTCCAGTTATGCTGCTATGAATTAGGTAACTAAAATAGGTCTCCCCTTGTACTTTGTTTTAGAAGTTTTTAAAACAAAAAAATACTTTGTTTTAAAAACTTTCCCTATTGGAGTCCTTTACTGTACATGGTTTTAACAATGGCCATCTAATTATCACCATACTGCAACGTACTAAAAGAAAGTTCCACCAGAATCTCAGCTTGCATTTTTACTTGTGATATTATCACCGATTAGTACATCACATGACCTGACTTATCAGGCCCTGCTAAAGACTTCACAATTTCTGCATCAACTGCAGTGATAAAGTTCAACAGCTTGTAACTTAGTCGTATTTGGTTATATCTTAATCATGGTTAGGTAGATTGTTCGTGCAAAGAGCAAAATGTTTATTTTTGTTCTTTCACTTGGCAGGAAGGCCTGAAAGACCTGAAAATAAAAGTCCAAACTGCTGAAGTTTTACACATTCCAAAGCAAATGGACAGTCACGTAGATAACTACAGGACTGCTATTAAGCTCTGCTTATACAGATAAAGACATAACTTACTGAGCATGTTGGTCTCTTCACTATCTATTCCAGTCTAAATTTAAATTTACTGGCTCTTAGCATCTGAGTAATACAAAGTAGTGTTTATCATCTCAAATTGTGGAAGTATCTTCAGCTGTGGATTAATATCTATTTAAAAGCATTTTAAAATAAAGCATCTTTCTATGTTATATATTCTCCATCAAACTCAAGGAGGAAAAAACCCAATAACATGTCAATAAAGGCAGAAATATTTTTTTGTATGTCATTGTATTATCATAAACTGGAAAGTAAGGTCTGTATGTCATCAATGCACACTCTATTTTCCAAACAATTACAAGCTTAGACTTGCCTTTCTCCTACTGTAGTGGTCCTGTAACCATTCAATCAGATTTTAAAGAGGGTAAAACATGTTTTAAGTACTGTGAGACAGCACTAGCGTCTATATCCAAACTTGCTGTCTTTCTATGTCGGTTCATAAGCTTTGATTGACTGATTTCAGTCTTGCTTTAGCTACTGTCCACTACTCATCACCATCAAACAGGACTCAAGAGTGACATCTACTGGGTTAAACTCAAACTGGTAATAGCCAGCGCTACTCAGAAATCATTTAAAAAAACCCCAATCCTGTGGGCTTTTGATTTTCATTCCTAAGAGTATGGAAAGTAACAAAGTAAAACTAACCAAAAAGTAAGAGTAACCCCTGTTTAAAAGGATTATTTACACCTAAGCCTTCCTGAGTAACATGTATATTGTTACTATTGTTACTACCCTAGCACTAGGTAGTCTATTTCCAGGCTGTGTTGCAGGGCTCCAGCATACTCTAATGTACATCTAGTTGAAGACTAGACACTGATATTTAAAAAAATTAAAAATTAAAAAAATTTAAATTGTTGTAAGCTGTACAGAACCAGCCTTCCATTCTATCTGCAAAAGGAGGATACTGTTGCAAGGATTTTAATTTCTTTTCACTCCTTAAACATAGGTGCAGTGAAAACACAGCCTGTGTCATGATTAAGCTAATGAAGAGCCATGGAAACTCACTTAAGATCTGCTATAAGTAATATATAGCTAATTAACGTGAAACTATTGTATCTTTAGAAGGATTTAATACTGCAAAAATGATTTTTTTTTTCCTATATGTATATAAATACATACCTGAAACTTACAATTAGGTCTTTCCACTGGTGAAGTAATATCTGGGATAAAATTCCTCCACAGAGACCCTTTTAAAGAGTATAACTGTTTAAATTTTAAGACAAATTATTGCTGTTTGTAAGACTGAATAGCAAAATGTTGGATCAACATGGCCAAAGAGGATATCCCCAGTTGCAGTCTGTCACACTAAACAGTTCACCTCATCTGACAATTTAATTCCGATATTAACATTCCTTACATTGTAACCCTGTATTTTGGTGACAAGAACATTCCACAGAGCAGAAGATGAAAGATAAATGGACTAAGGAATGGCTTTGAATACAAAAAGCCAAGCCAGAAAGTAGTTACTAATACCCAAATGATGACAACTACAAAGACTGCTATGTTAAAAGCTCTGATCACATACAGCCTCAGACAGCTAGAGAGCATCTCTTTCTTTTTCCCTAGATGCTACAGCACAACAAGATTTCAGCTTCTCAAATTACTGCAAAATAGGCTCTGCATGTGTGCATGTGTGTATCCTGCCATCAGGATTGTGTACAATTTTGCACTCCTTATTCAATCTGCATGCATTATTAATCTATACTGTCACTGGGTCAAAGCTGACTTCTCATATGACTCTAAAAGATTATATATTCAAATAATTGTGACTGCCTGTGCTTTAAAAAACCCCAAGCCCAAACATAAAAATAGAGCCAGCAAATTCCTTAGTAAATAAAAGGTTGGTGGCTTCGTTAAGTTTCTGGATAATTTCTCTAATACAAAGTCTCGTGGGAGACATACAGCTTAGTTATTTTAAGCAAGGGTGAAGACATTTTTATTACCATAATAACAATCAGTATTCCAAGTGTTCAAATAACAGATTAGCTAGAGACAGACAGACAGACATTCTGTGGGTCAGGAGACAAGCCAATCTCACACAGCCTACAGGAGGAAGAAATCTATTTCTTTTGAGGTCATAGTTATTTCTTATCAGATTTTCTGCACCTTCCTCACCAGCATCTCACATTGCCTTCCTCTGAGGGAAGAGATGGGACCAGACAGACCACTCTGAGAGAGAGATCGTTTCTGACAACCACACAACTCCTGAAGTAAAAAATGTATGCATTTAAAGACGTCAGTTTTTAAAACACCGAAAAGATTATTTGACATAAACCTCTCAGCAATGCGCGTCAGAGGGAGGAGGGGTGAAGGAGCCAAAGACTAACACCATGAGTGAAGCTTCTGGCCAAAGGCCCATCATGTTTTCCTTTGCAAGTAACTACTGGCACGACTCTCCCTTGAGCCCAGACCTGGCATGAGGGGTGCTGGCCCCAACAGGAGCTCTGCTGCACTGCTGTCATGGTTTAAACCCAGTCAGGTAACTCGTTCACTCACTTCCCCCCTTCTTGCCCTCCCCCTGCTCCCGGAGGGACGGAGAGGAGGATCGAAAAGAATGCAACTCCCACAGGTTGAGACAAAAACAGTTTAGTAACTAAGGTATAACACAAATCACCACTGCTACCACCAATGATAATAATGATAAAGGAAATAACAAGGGAAGAGAATACAACACCTCACCACTAGCCAACCGATAACTCACCCCCCAGGCCCGACCAAGCACTGACCCATACCTCCTCCAACCCTGCAGTCTCCCAGCCCTTCCGGCTAACTCCCAGTTACATCCTGGGCATGACATGCTGTGGTATGGAATACCTCTTTGGTCAGTTTGGGTCAGGTGTCCTGTCTCTGCTTCCTCCTGGCTTCCCCTCCTCCCTGGCAGAGCATAAGGCTCACAAAGTCCTTGGCCAAACCAAAACATCGCTATCAGCTCTCTTCCCAGGCCGAAAGTCAAAACACCGCACTGCACCAGCTACCAAGAAGGAGAAACATGGCTACTACTGCTGAACCCAGGACAACTGCCCTGGGGAAAGGGCATCCAAAGAGGTGACTGAAGCTGCTTTGTAAACTGAGACTGATCAGACACCTAAGAAAATAAACATACTCAATCACATTCAAACACAATGAAAAATTTTGCATGTACAAGATTTTGGAAAGGGCAACAGTTCCACCTACATTTAAAAAAGCCTGTATGCAAATACATCACACTTTTTTTTTCTCTCCTGTCTGTCTTAGAAATGGGCCAACAAGCAAGTTTCTGAATTATCAGGAGAAATATTTTCATGTGTGAAAGGTGAGATGACAGATGAAGTCACATCTTAAAAGTGTACAGTTACTCACTGAATTTACATGGACAATAGTCAATGCACTTTGCCGGATTTTTTTGAGGCTGAACTGGTTTGGCTACAGCAAACGTGTGTTTATCACAGGCTTTATTCCCATTTCTTGGATAGGACTTTGGTGCTGAGCTTTGTGCTACACACCTGGTTTTACTATGGGTACCTGAGCCACATCACTCAGATAAGGTAGAGATTTTATCACCAAGTTGATAGGCTTGATTTTTTATGGTTTTTAGTTAAAGCAAGAAGTGTTACCTGCTCTATTTTTTTTTTTTTTTTTTTTTGAGGGTGTTGGGGTGGTGTGTGGAAACATCTTAAAATAAAATTTCTGGTAGAATTTCAAGGATTATATAGCAAAACCTGCTGAATGTTTGTCTTGCCTTTTTTTTTCCAAAATTTATTAAGTAATTACTGTGCTGAAGCAAAGTACATAGTTCAAGGAATACATAATATATTTACACTATGGTTATACACACCTATACATGATATGTAAAAAGATAGTCTCTCTCTCCTCTCAGTAGTCTTAAAGCCAAAGAAAAGCAACCTTTCAACAAACGTTTGAAAGGGCTTACTTCTACTAAGTGTTACTGATAATTCTGTTTACATTTGAAACATTTCCCATTACATTATAACCACAAATGCAATTTTTAATGTATGCAATTGAGAATACCAATTTATCAATCAGTAAAATGTTTCCAGTTCCTAGGAAATGGAAACCCCTGCTCAGATGTACTTTATAAAGCTAAATAAAATGTCAAAAGCTACAGAATGTAATTGCTTTTTTTTTTTTGTATCACGGGAAGGTTAAAAATGTTAGTGGGAACTGTTCCCATGTGAGAAAAGGACAGTAATTTGTACTGCTGCTTACCTTCTCTGTTACTTATTTGGTACCTCAAATTGCAAAGGGGGGCCCATGTTTTTAGTTTATTGAAAAGGACTATATTGAAGAATGCCAAAAAGGGGAAAATGCAGGTTTCTTTGTACCTAGCACACCACTGAATCATACCAGCTGAGTCATATTCCCGGCATTATTTAGAATTAGATTCAAGCTGATTCGCTTATTCTGCTGGCTGTTGTCATATGGGACCAAGCGCATTCATCTTTCTTGCCCTTTACTGTTTAAATAAAGACCCCCACTGCTTTCTTTTCTCAAAACCTCATCTTCAATCTAATAAACTATTCCACTGAAAGAAGAAAAATACAAGGCAAGGCGACACAACTCATCTCCCTGCTGAGAAACCAGAGGAAGAAGAAAATGCAACCGCTGCACTGACACATGCCGAGACCTGAAACAGCCCTAATGCACAACCTTGTTCTCCACCCCACTGCACCTGGTGCAGTTACATCTTCCTTATTATGGTGAGCAAAACCCACATAAACCTAGTTTGGCCCTCTTTGACTGTCCTTGATCTCATTTCCTCTTCAGCGGAGCCATCTCAAGATGTGGGAAATGCAAAATCCCAATTATTAGCAAATACATTCATTTTGATAACACTTTCATCACTAATGGAGAAATAGAACAGGTCAAGATGAATAATGTTGGTAATTTTTAAATTATTTCTACCTGTTGATTTATGCCTAATTATTTGTGAAAGGGGACAGAACTTTACACTGGAAGAAGGCAGCCCACCTTGCAGAACACTCAGCAACATATTTGTGATTCTGATGGCATGTTAGTGATGTAATTTTTATGCAATGTGCATCTCAAAAAGTTTGCCAATTACATGCACATCCATTTTCAAAGAAATCCTACATTTGGCTACCTTTTTTTTTCCAGGCAAACAGCTGTTTTGCTGGTATTTTCAGTCTTGTCATATTTAACTGTGAAACTGTTGAAGTTAAACTGCATAACACTTTGTGAAAAATTCAGCAGCAATTTATCTTTAGCATATGCTTGTCATTTCTTTAGACGAAAATTTTTCCAGCATTTCTTATTCTCTTGGATTAGCTTCTAAGTTTTTCATCTCTGTATCTATTCGCGATGAAGAATTTAAAATCTTTGGAAATGAAAGGGTAAGAAATTGGAATGACAAAATAAATAAAAAATTCAGTAAAGAAAGATGATTTTAATTTCTTACCGAATTCTTCTTCTCCATCCTGGTCATCTACTAAGGCTACCGAGACTCCCAAATCCATGCATTTCTTGCTATGTGCCTTTGACTTCATATGTTTGGTTAAATTTCCTTAAGAAAAAATGAAAAAAATTATCTGTTCTGTGACTATATGACTGTACACAAATATATACCCAACATGTCTGTATCTTATTCAGTTACATTTGTAATCACCTGTAAAATTTGATTTCACACTTGATAGAACCTTGCCCCTCAATGCAAGCTGTCAAGGGCTGAAGCCGATTCACCATCCGGAACGTCTCTGGATACATCTCACAAAGCTCTTTACTGAGATCATAGAATCACACAATCACGTAGGTTGGGAAAGGCCTTTAAGATCATCAAGCCCAACCATTACCCCAGGACTGCCAAGCTCACCACTAAATGTATCACTGAGGGCCTCATCTACACAGTTTTTTTGAGCACTTCCAGGTACACTGATTCTGTAACTTCCCCGGGCAGCCTGTTCCAATGCCTGATCACCGTCTCAGTGAAGAAGTTCTTCTGAATATCCGATCTAAACCTCCCCATGTGCATGAGGTCGTTACCTCTTGTCCTATCACTTGTTACTTGGAAAAAAGAGACCAATCCCCACCTCACCAGAACCTCCTTTCAGGTAGCTGAAGAGAGCAATAAGGTCCCCCCTAAGCCTCCTTTTCTCCAGACTAAACAACCCCAGTTCCCTCGGCCATTCCCCATAAGACTTGTGCTTCAGGCCCTTCAACAGTTTTGTTGCACTTTTCCAGACTTGCTCTACCACCTCAAAGTCTTTCTTGCAGTGACGGGCCCAGAACTGAACACATTATTCGAGATGTGGCCTCACCAGTGCCAATTACAGGGGGATGATCACTGCCCTCGCCCTCCTGGCCACACTATTGCTGCTACGTGATTGCTGCCAGGATGCTGTTGGCCTTGGCTGCCTGAGCATGAGCTGCTCATGTTCAGCTCTGTCAATCAGCACCCTCAGATCCTTTTTTGCCAAGCAGCTTTCCAGACACTCTTCCCCAAGACTGTAACGTTATATGGGATTATGGTGACCCAAGTGTAGGATCCCTCACTGAGTCTCACTGACCCTCATACAACTGTCCTTAGCCCATCGATCCAGCTTGTCCAGATCCCTCTGCAGAGCCTCCCTACCCTTCAGCAGATAGGCATTCCCAGCCAACTTGGTGTCATCCACAAATTTACTGATCCCCTGATCCAGCTCATCAATGAAGATGTTAAACAACACTGGCCTTGACACCGAGTCTTGAGGGACACCACTAGTGACCAGTCACCAACTAGATGTGATGCCATTTACCACTACTCTTTGGGCTCAGCCAACCAGCCAGTTTCCAACCCAGTGAAGAATTCACCTATCCAGGCCATGAGCAGCCAATTTCTCCGGGAGAACGCTGTGGGAGACAGTGTCAAATGCTTTACTTAAGTCTAAATAGACAATGTCCACAGCCTCTCCCTCACCAACCAGGCAGGTCACCTTATCGTAGAAGGTCAGGCTGCTCAAGAAAGACCTACCTTTCATGAACCCATGCTGACTGTACCTCATCCCTCTGTTTTCCAGCATGTGCTTTATCATCTCACTTAGGATCATCTGCTCAGTGACCTTCCCTGGCGCTGAGGTCAATTCAGCACTCTTGAGTGTAACCCATCTGGCCCCATAGATTTGTGTATGTCTCTGTGGAGCAGGAGGTCACTAACCACTTCTTCCTGAATCATGGGAACTTCAATCAGCTCCCTATTTCTGCAAACGAGTTCAGGGAACCGAGTACCCTGAGGATGGCTGGTGTGACTATTAAAGACTGAGGCAAAGGCAGCATTAAGTACCTCAGCCTTTTCCTCATCCTCAGTCACTAGGTTTCCTCTAGCATCCAGTTGAGGATGGAGGTTCTCCTTGGCCCTCCTTTTATTGTTAATATGTTTGTAAAAGTACTTTTTATTATCTTTTATGGCAGTGGCCAGATTAAGTTCTGCCTGTGCCTTTGCCTTTCTAACTTTCTCTCTACATAACCTAACAACATTCCTGTACTTTTTATGGGGTAACTGTCCCTTCTTCCACAGGTGATAAATCCCCCTTTTTTTAATCCTGAGTCCAAGCAGCTCAGCCAGGCTGGTCTCTTCCCTGCCTGCTCCTGCACCCTGAATTACTTGAAGAGTAATTCTGCCAATCAGTGTCCTAAACAGCCCCAAGTCAGTCCTCTGGAAGTCTAAGGTGGAGGTATTGCTGACCTCCTTCCTGACTTCTCCAAAGACTGAAAATTCAATCATTTCATGATTGCTTTGCCCAAGACAGCCTCCAACCATCACATCACCCACCAGTCCTTCTCTGTTGACGAAGAGCAAATCTAGCCAGGCATTTCCCCCAGTTGTCTCACTAACCAGCTATGTTAGGAAGTTATTTTCCACACCTCCAAGAACCTCCTGGATTGTTTCTTCTCTGCTGTGTTGTACTTCCAGCAGACATGTGGTAGATTGAAGTCCCCCACGAGAACAAGGACAAGTGATCATGAAACTTCTCCCAGTTGTTTGAAGAATGCTTTATCTGTAGCTTCATCCTGCCTGGGTGGTTGATAACAGACTCCTACCAGGATATCTGCTTGGTTGGCCTTCTCTCTGATCATCACCCCCAAACATTCACTGTTCTCACTCACAACATTGAGTTCAAGGCAGTTGATGTACTCCCTGACATACAATGCAACTCTACCACCTCTTTTTCCTTGTCCATCCCTTCTGAAGAGACTGTAGACATCCATTGCAGCACTCCAATCATGCAAATAACACAGCAGGATAGAAATACTAGATGATGATGCATTTTGCACCGGTGTAAAAGATCCCTCACTTGTTTATGGCAAAGTATAAAAACGGATGACTCAGTCTTCAAAGACATGTAGACAGAAAACTATTGCATGAAACTGGAAGTTCATATCTATCTTGAAGCTCATTTAGCATTTGATGGATTCTATTTTTACTGTCATCATTTTCATTGCCAAGCTAAATAAACAGATAAATTCTATTCAAAATCAGTTTATGAACATATTCAATCTGAATCTCAGAAGTGAATGGCTAACTGCTAAGGGGCCCTGCAAGCTGCTTTCCCCTTCTTTGAAAAGGCAATACAGCAGCAAATAGAATCAAGAAAAGGTTAAGGGTAGATCAGAAACCTGTAAATTATGATATTTGTGCAATGTACATTATTACATGTAACTGCTTACTTTATACTTAAATTTCCTACTGTCTCTCAAAAAAAAATGGGAGAAATACAGTGGTGGAAATGGCAACTCTTCCCTGGTTATGGAGTACTTTATTCCTGCTTTCAAATTAAGGTAGTCATTCACCCCAAATTTCAAAATAATTGTGATGAAGCTATATGAATATATTAAGTCACCAACAGCAAATTTCCTGGCTTTACATACGGCATGAAGTTACTGGCTATACTATCCTGTCATGAAGTCTGTGGTTTGCCAAACATCAACCACTCAACTCTGTGACTGACTCTGCCAGGAGTAATAGCAACAGCTGGGCACAGCAACTACATAAGAGGAAGCGAATACAAGTATATGCTACAACTGAAACCAAGGAGAATTTTATTGGGCAGAACTTAATTACTCAAACTTGGCCAACATGCCTACTCTGCAAAAGCCATAATCAGAATTTACTGGATTCACATTCTGGAATTTCACCTTAAAAGCGACATGATGACCCAGTCTGTCAGGATGCAGTGATAGGTTTTGACACATGTAAAGACTATCCATCCCACTTTCTGCAGCACTGGCTTATTTCTTGGAAGCTTTCCACCCAATTGCTGAGCAGTCTCGAACCCACTAAAAATACAAATGTTTCCGAGGTTACAGCTGGGGGGATTACTGCTAAATGATGTTGAGAGCCAAGAAAAAATTTACTGCTTAGAATTTTTTCGCTGAAAGTATTTTGGCTGTGAACTTCTCCTGTCTGCTTCACTTCTCTTGAGTCTAGATCTACCACTGCTTAATATACCGCCTGCTTAAATTAGGATGAATTTAAGTATATGGTGTAAACAGGCTTCAGAAAGTTGGGATCCATCTTTGGGTCTTAGAAGGTCAAGTGGAAAGTGAACCTTGTCCTTCAAAGACATTTTAATATAGTAATTCAATAAAGACCAATTTCTTTTCCAGAGCAATAAGATAAGTGCCAACAGCAGTACAATATATGGCAATCTTATACTTCCAAAAGAACACTACTGGGGACTTCAAATTCTGTGTTCCCATCCTTATCTAGGATGGGCAGCTAACCAGCTCACTTGTGTTCACCTAACTTTCATCATACTCCTATAGGATTTCCCTTTTCAACTCCAATTTCTCACCCACCATGGCATGCCACAGTTCATTCATGTAAAGATCTGAATAAACATATCTGAATAAATATACAGAAGACAAAGGAAAAGGGAATCAGAAACTACAAATATCTGAAGCACTACACAAAAACCCTCCACAGAAAGAAAACTTCTTTAGCTCATTAATAGCCAAATGGGAAAAGACAAGAATTATACTTTAAAGTAGAAAGAAAAAAGGGGAGAAATATACACAGAAAAGTACCCCTACCTTTAGTTTTGAAGGAGAAGTTGCAGTAATTGCAGTGGTAAGGACGGACATCTGTATGCGTGCGAATATGCTTCTTCAGCATGCTAGGTTTCTTGCAACGTATTCCACATTCTTCACAGATATATTTCCCTCTCCCTCTCCCCCGAACATACACATAGTCTTCATTTGACTTGTACCTAACAGCACCGTAAGAGTAAGGCAATCAGTTGTAATGGGAAAATGATTCCAGTTAGAAACCCTAATCTACCAGAATTTCATATAAATAAATATAATAGATGAAAATGAATGTCTGTCAAAACCAATCTTATTATTTTTCTGCTCAAATTCTGCATTTATTTGTTAAATGTCTATCTAGACTTTTCACTAGGTAACCATGGACTTGTTTAGGAATAACATTACATCGTTTTTAAGAAAGGTATCATCTGATACTAGGCATTCAAAGATCTCAAATTTCCTCTTTGCAACACAGGAACATTCTTTTAAAAAGTGCCAGCTCTTGGAAGCAGGTTTGGGCACCATGAAGAAGCTTTAAAAAGGCACTTTTGAGACCCTCTGAGGCATTGGGTGCAGAAAAGGAACATTAGTTAGACAATGGGAAAATCTTTAAAATTCCCTACCAATGTGCTCTGGACTCAGCCTATTTAGTCTCTAGATGGAAAAAGTCACTGAGGTTCAATTACATCCTTCATATCTTTGTTCAAGGATGCCAAAGATGGTGCTTAGCTTTTGTTACCTGGTCCCTGCAACATTTGCGTCTGAGCAGAGACATGTAGCAATGTTTTACCTGGGCAGCTGGTAATGGATTAACTGCTGGTTTAGACTGAATTCAAACCAGGCACCAATAAATGGAAAGCCCTAGAGCCCACACAAGTTACAAGAATAATAAAATATGCACCATTTGTGCTCAGAATTTTTAGATGTGTCATTGGCACTCTTCTACTAGAAAACGTGTTTTGTAAGATGCTGTACATAGCACAACACCGTGGTTAACAACTGTTATTCATATCAGGCAACTGATTTAAGGTATTAAGGTGCATGAGCAAGGGCTCTCAGTAAATATTTCCATGGCACTTTTCAAATCAGGAGTTCTCCAGCCTGTGAATGCCACAGCAAACTGCCAGACAGCGACTGCTGCTTAGCCCCTGGACTATATCCTCTCCAGGTACAGTTATACAACCATACTGCAGAACAAGTATTATTTATTACGTATGAGAAAAATAGGAAAATAATTTACATCTATGGCTGTATCCAGCTGCCTTTACTGCTGATGAATGTTCATCCTCTGGAAAAGAAAATTAATCGCATTGCCTACTGTTCTTTATTTCATTACTCCTCCTCGTAACTCTCATGGCTCCATGCTTCTGACGACTTTCCATTTTTCTTGGAAACACAAACCAACATTCACAGACCACAATATGGGATTGGTTGTTTGAAATAAATCAATCAGGAAGTAATATCTCTGCAAATTCTAGAATCAGGGGAAAAATATCTTCCCAATGATAACTAGCATACAAAATACAATACTTGCCCTCCATCAAATATTTTAACTCTTCTTGGTTCAGTTTTGATAAAGGAGTTTTCTTTGTCATGCTCAGTGCTTGATTCAGAGTTTTCCTTATTACTGAATTCAGTGGCAGTCAATTTTTTTCTATTTAATGCTCGCTGAAAGAAAATGAGATATGCATATCATTAAAATGAGTATCTTTCATATGCCATTCAAACCTGCAAGTTATGATGAATAAAAGCATCATAAAAGCCACAATTATAATAACCTATTAAAAATATTTAGGTATATGAAACAGAAAGTGTCTTTTGCTTAACTTCTCTACTGTGCATTGACTATTTGTGGACTGGTAAATCTGTATGGAGATTATGGCACTGTAGGAAATCAGGAGTGTTTTGAATCTGCAGTAGGAGGTATCTCCTCTGGGAAGATGAAGGTGCTGTTTTCTAGTTTACAGATAGCCTTCTTCAGAGAGAAGATGCTTACAGTCAAACCCAAGTGCCTTCTGAACAGCTACAGCTTCACTCCTTTGCCCTCAATGTGGCAACTAGACTGCACAGACGAGGCTCTGCAGCTGCATGATACACTGCTCCCCACAATTTAACAAAAAGGGGGAAACTTCAGTGTGTAACCAGTTACCCATGCCTTTTCTCCACTCCTCAAATCTTGATATTTCAGTATTGCATTCCCAGCGACAGCTGCCCTCTGCCCAGTGTCTACCATAGCAGGGCAAGGCTTCCCTGACTGCTTTCCATCCTATCTCTGTGGGCCTCGGGTCTCACCCACCAACCCACAACCCAGCAGCACCTCATCGCTGGCAGAAGCTGCTTTCCTACAGCACAGTAAAGAGAAGAAGGGTGGGAAGGAGGGGCATGCTGAGGGAAGATACTAACAGGTAACATTTCTGATTGCTAGTATTTTGCAAAAAATATACCTGTTTTAGTGTGGAAATTTACTGTTCCCAATTTGCTGAGGTTATAACAGGGGCTTCAGAACCTTTCCAAAGCAGGACTCCACATTTAATTTCCACTAGCAGACCCAATTACATGAAAAAGTGTACCAGTTGTCTAGCAGAACAAAAACACATTTCTCCATCTCCCCTGATTATTAATTAAGGAATTGGGAAAAAAAAAAAAAAAAAAAGACAAGAAGGATGAGTTCCCCCAACATTTGCCAATTAAAATCTACTCCTTCCAAATCTAGGATATTTATAAAACGGGCAACAATGAAGAACCGATCCAATTAGGCAGCAATTATTACTGCTGTATTTATAAACTGTTCTACCCACATAGCTGGCACACTTACCACATTTGCTCATATTGGTAAGTGAATAAAATGATGAGAGGTAAAAAAAAAAAGAAGCCTGGTCTTATGTTTTCTACTCATTTTAAAATGCTGTAAGCTTGCAAACTCTTCGCAAGAGGAATGACTTCACTGGCTGACTTAAAATGACTGATGGTCACTTAAAATGACAGTGGTTGTTATCTATATTGCAGGGTGACATCATTCTGGCACCCAATCCTTGCCCATAGTCCACCATGCAGCCTCAGCCACTGCCTTTACTTCCCACCTGATGAGGCATGTGGATGATGAGGAAGACAGATCAGAGGAAAAGCATCTTATTTAATTCAAAGCCCTTAGAATCTGCACAGGCTGCAAGTACCACTCCAGTTTGAATGCCTTCATACAGACTTCCGACTGATTTGGGCTGGAATTTCAAATATCTGAGCAGTTCTACCAAAGCACACATGACAACTCTGCCTGTGTGTAGGAAGAAAGAAATTTCACCCTGCATGTTTTAACAGCATTCATACAAGTTGAAAGGAGATGATGTTCTGGATGAGAATTATCAGAAGTGGAGCCTATTCCAGTAACTGCAACTCAGCCATGTTGTAATTCCTCTACTCTACTGGCACATGAAATGCTTTTGTTTCCATTGCAAACAAAAAGTAGCAAGGTGACATTTATAATTTAACATGAGCAGTGGACAATACAGAATACGTACAATAAACCAAATACCACATAAATATTCCCAGCAGGTAAAATACTGCAATTTTTAAATGGCTAATCTTCCAATCCTAAATACTATTTCCAGATTTAATTTTCAAGAATGAAATGACAAAGGAAAAAGAAATTTGGCCTACATTGTTATACAAATTATAGTGAAACTGTGTTATAATAAATTGTATATTAAGCAGATAGAGTGCAAAAACTAACACAAGGCCAAATACCTCTGGATTCTCCCCTCACCCCTTTTTTTTTTTTAACACACGTTTACATACAGACATAAGATAGCCTAACATAGGTGTTTAAATTACTACATACCTCCCACTCATTTACTTTAATTTACTGGTTAGATGCTATTTTAGCAGTTGTTTCAGTCTTAAAGATGCAAAATGCTGCTATAACAGAGATGCTCTAATACAAACACTGATTTCTGTCATAGAAATCTATAGAAATGCTAATTCACAACATAAAAAAAGAAGTTCTTTCACTTTTTATGAAAAAAATGCAAACTGATGCTGAAAAGGACTTGGGTCCTCTGCATATTTTAAAGAGCAGCCAGTCTCTAAGGACCATGGATTTCTTATGTGGAAATCCTTCAATAAACCTCACCTAAAATCCCTCCCAGCCCCACATGTACTGGTGGAAAGGGTAGAAATACAGCAGCACTGTAAAATATCACTCTCCATGATTACTTATGCTTTCAGTTTCTAGCACAGTCCTCTCTTCTCCCATAGAGACAAGGACCATGATTCATTTCTACTTACTCATTTTGCTCCAATTTAACTCCACTGTCTTCAATTACTGGTATAAAAGTGGAAAAAAAACCCTGCTCTTAGGGCTGCCCAGAGACCAGAGTTCCATTGATACTTCTGGTACTTTAAAACAACCTTTGGAAAAAAAAAACATGCTCGCAGCCTGAATCATCAAAGTTACAAATTTCAGCTTAGAAAATTCATTAAACATTTTTCCCATAGGCAAACAGCCACTTGAGGAAAATGTTTTTAATTTCTTTAAGCTTTTACTAGTTTACACATAAGAATCTTCTGCACTTAACTACTTTCCAGTGGTGAACTGGACTGTTGTGGCACACCATCCAAGAAAGCAAAGCTTTCCAGTTAGCAGATACTTTCCATTCTTCAGCCTATTCTTGCCTGAAAATCTTCACCCTGGAATGCTGCCCACACTAGTGAGCTGCTTTAGAAAGGGAAGCCAAGATCAATGCAAGGGCTTGAGAATAAGCTCCTGATACAACACAAACGACTTCAGGTGAGGACAATTGGTGAAAAATAATAATAAATAAACAGAACAATGAAATCAAAAGAGCAGGGAGATATAAAAAGCCTTTTTCATGCAGGTGAACCTCCTGTTATAGTTGAACGTGCTGCACTCCTTCCAGGAGCTTCTTTCACAATTACATTTTGTGGTTTTCCTTTGAATCACTGGAACGTGGCAACTTCACCTATTGCCTCTGAGCAGTGAATTGTGAAGAGCAAACAAAGTTCCAGGGTTCCTCATTGTCTGCATTTTGTTCATGTCTCTTAATTTTGCACATATCTATTGTTGAGAATTAACTTTTTTGTGACAGTGATTAATGGTGGTTATGCAGAAGCACGAGATCTCTGTAAACATGACTTAGTTCTGGGGGAAAACCCAGGAACAGCCCAGCAACTCACTTAATCTTGGTGAGAAGATCAGCAGTTAAAGCTCCATGAGCAGAATACACCAAATTGTTCTGCAAAGTGATATGACAGTAAGAAAGAATGTGAGGCATAATAGTGCTGTGTTTTTATTATTATTTATAAATTGGATTACAGCAGCACTTAAGGCTGCTTGTCAACTCAGGGTTAAAATGTGCAAGCCACTTGAGCAAACACAACCCCCAGAGGCTTTCAACCTAAACTGTGGTTCCTGAAGGAATTCAGGACCCTGCTGAGGTTTTAAGCAGGAAATCAATCTTTTTCTTTTTTTTGTTTTTTTTATTATTATTTGCTAATCTGTTTGTGGTTTTGTTTCTTTTTTGTTGTTGGCTTTTTTTGGGGGTGTGGGTTGTTTTTTGTTTGCTTGTTTTTAAATGGAATATTTACTGGCAAAAGGATCTCCAGTGATTTCCATCCTCAGTCTCAACCAGGAAAAAACAGAAGAATTACTGAATGAGAACTGAATGAGGAATTTCAGTTTTTGCTTTCTTTAAACATGGCTTCTATGAGGAATCTTCCAAGTTGGGTCGGCTACTCCATTACCAGGTCTAACTAGAGACTGGTAATGCAGAGGTATATTTTAACAACATCATCACCACCATCATTCTGGACAGTGACTGAAATCCTGCTGCCTGAGTCATTAAAAGGGAAGCAGACAAACTCTGGAGGTATTAGGTCACAGTACCCATCAGGTGTTTGAAATTTTTCATTTCTGCCATCCCATACCTTGCTCATACAATCAGAGATGCCTATTAAACTTTAACTGGTGCTTTCTTGCTACTCTTTCTTCTTTCATAATGGCTCTAAGTAAAGCCTGTAAATCAGACACAAGCAGAGCTTAAGAACTTTTCATTTTCACCATGCTCAAGAAAGACTAAAGAAATATTAGTAACTGTGGTTCTTTTGTGGCAGAAGCACTATAAATGTACCTGACAGCTGCCTATTACCACATTTAAGTACTCCTAGAGTGTTTAAAAGGCTGCTGTCAAAATATTTTTCAAAATATTATTATCCATTATTTATATTCTAAACAGAATTTGTTTGTAGACAAAATCTGCTCTTCAAGAGGCAGGCAGTAGCTTTGTTATCAGAGAATTTCTTCTGAAACACTGTTCTTTAAAAGTAAAACAAACACAAGCCAATAACACAACTGATGTGAGACTTGCCTCAGAATCACTCAACTTCATACAATGAGAAAAATAAACCTTTGAATCTTTTTTCTTTCTCTTTTTAATTTAGCACTACTTAAGTTCTTTATCTCCCCAGATGTATGAGGGAGCAGGCTGAAAAAGATAGTGAGAGTTTGAACAAAGGCAGCATGCTAAAATGTAAACAATAATGCAGTTTAATTACAGTACTAATACAAAACCAATAGCCCGTATGTACTTTCTGTATGAAACATTACAGATAAAGTTTTGACCTCCAAATGAATGTTCGTAATGTCTCCCACTGATTTCAAGACAACCAGGTTTAACTCTAACGGTCTTCTGGCCTTAGGAGTTTCAGTGCATCTTTTTGACTATAATTCTGAAAAGAATTCTCCCTCTTACGCAGTTTCTCATCTATTGCTCTTTTCCCAACTGATGACTTTGTATCTTAGCAAAACATTTTGCAAACACAAGAACATCCCAGGGTGACCTCTGACAGCAAGCCTTTGTCACTCATCATCCACAGAAATAAGTGGCTTTTCCCAAGGCTGCGGGGGAACAACTGCCAGCCCTATGGACCCCAATTCCCAGCCCAATGCCCTGGAAGTTTTGCAGACTGCAGGAGTAGAACAAGTTACAACTGCTTTTACCCATCCACAAAAACATTTCTATGGTCTAAAAGATTCCACAGAAAGGGAGGTCCATGGGTAACGTCCCATTTTTGCCAGCTCCAAAGAGAATTTCGCCATTTAAGACACCGTGAGAAGAGTGTGAAACTACTGTACGTTTCAGAAAGCTTTATGGCTTCACTAGATGGGACAATAAAAGCGAGTATTGGGTCCATTAAATAGACACAAACACCTGCTGCCATACTAAAGGGCAAAAAGCCACCTTTACCCATTCCCAGAGGCAGTTCAGTCACTAAAAAACATCAAATCCAGTGCATACCAGCACAGCTTTAGTCCTGCCCGTAACAAAACTCTTCCGTGAGTGAAATCCTCATCACACATGTGCAGCCCCAAGACAGCTAAGGAAGTAACAAGTGACTTATTTGCTTTGCCACATCTGACTCCAGAATGACGTAGTATGGGTCACAAACATTGCCCAGAGTATATGCCACTGTGCAAGATTTAACATCATCTTTGGAGCCATATGGATCCAAGGAGCTGTCAGTGGTTTTACGGTAGCTGTAGTTTTGTTTTAAACTGTGCTATTTTTGTCATTATTTCACACTACCAATTAACGTAGTGGGAGAAAGGGAAATGATACACTGCTTCTCTCACAGTTATATCGGTGATGGTGAAGAATGTTTTCATGGTGTATCCATGGACAGGTTCAGGCTGAGCACTCTTTCATAACAGAAAATGCAAGCAGACTTTCAAGACAAAATATACAATGATCTTAAATTCACCTGATTTAAGTTAAAATTTTAAAAAATACTTATATCAGAACTATTTTTGTTCTACCCACTGCATTTAAAAAACAACCAAACACACTCCTGCCACAATAAACACTTCACATACAGATTTAAATCCAGGAATTAATTTTCATGAAAAGCAATAAATCCTTATGAACAGGTTTCTTAACAGAATTAGTCAGGATCTTTTTAGCAGTTTGATCCAGCATAACTAAAATAAATAAGCACATATACTATACATGTCAGGCATATTACATTCTCTAAAATATGAGCAAGCGTGATTTCCAAAGCAAATCCTTTTTAAGTGATCAGTATATATCGAGCATACCTTATGTACCTTGGTTAAGCTGTTCTTCCACTTGCTGGAGTAGACCAATACATCAGCTCTGGGATGAGTAGTTCTTGCTTGAGTGTACAGCGGTTTTTCAACTTTTTGTTTTGAATTGAGGAGGGAAAGAGCTACCTTTGTTGACAGACCAAGTGGATTGGGGTTGCTGGGACTAACGGCCCATGTAGAGTAGGCTGAGATTTTCTGATCATTTTGCAGCAGATGCAATGGTTTTCTCTTCAAGAGATAGCACCAGGTAAAACTCGTTGTGGTCTTGAGGCTTGGAAACGACAACCTCTGCAGTTCTCCTGCATTCATCACAGCCAGCATAGTTACAGGCTTTGCTTGGCCATGGCTACTGATGTGCTTGCTCTCATTACTGTTACTTGGGGACTTTCTTTCTTGACTGCTACTTACAGCCTTGAGAAGAGAACTCTGATTACTCACTGGAGACAATTCAGATGGTTTTCTAACTACAAACACAGGCGATGCTGAACACCTAACGTCTTCAGATTCTGGTGACTCCTTCAGAGTTTCTGAAACACCAGTGTCAGATGAGTCATGGTCAGGCAACAGTAGGTCAGAAGGACTAGCTTTGCTGCTTTTTTCATGCTGTGCAACACCATCAGCATCCAAGAGATGATTTTCAAGAGGCTCTGTGGTGCATATCTGTCTTACCAAAACTGGTTTCTTTTGCTTACCAGTAGGGTCACTAGGTCTAATGTTCAGTGACTGCAGTGGTCTAGCTTCTGTCATGCAGGCAGCTCCACTTTCATCTTTCACACGTTTTTGATGGTTTTCCATGGCAATATCTAAACTGTTGGCTGGGGAAAGCATTCGTTTACTTGAAGCTGTAGCTTCTGGTTGAGGGAAGAGTCCGCTAACTGGCACTTTCTGAATAATATTCAAAGAGCTTGACAAAGATGAATTTCTGGTTCCACTTTCTGCTTGTGAATTTTCAAATTCAAATGAATTTGGCAATGTCTTCTGATTATCTTTGTGAGATTTTGGCAGCTGAGCTTTGCCTTCAAGCATTGGCACTGTCACAACATTTGTTTTGCAAACAGATTGATTTACCTGATCCTGGGTCACTAAAATGTGAGGAAGGGGGGTGACAGTTGCAAAGCCATAGGATGGCATACTGCTATGAATACGGACAGGAACCACAAAAGGAGGAATCTGATGCATTTGACTGCTGCAGTTATTTGGGACAATTTGCTTTAGAGGAGGCACAGAATATGGAGTAGACATGTCAGGCAGTTTAGTCTGCAATTCAAAGGAGGATACATTCTGGTCCACCCCAACTTGACTTGGAACAGTCTGAGTCGATAAAGTATTTTTTAGCAATTTAGAAGAGTATGGCTGACCTATATGCAATGTTTTAACTTGTAGCTGATACTTCGGAGCAAAACAATCTTTTTTTTCATTGGGGTGACAAGAAAGCATGTATGTGCTCACCTGTTCCTCTTGGGCTGATGTTTTAGTTGAGGGCTGGGAAGGCTGATGTGTTGAGGATGGTTGTCCTTGCTTGTTCAGCACATGATCTACAGGCTGCTGAACTGAAGACAGGCTCACAGGATTACAATTCTGAATTGCTGAGGGAAGCCTGGAGTGAGTCTGTGAATGCTGAGTACTTGAAGGAAACTCCACAGAAGATTTCCCAGAGATCTGCAGCCTGTGCAATGGCACTGTGGGTATATCCGTAGCATGAACTGTCTGAAATGAAGTTGATTTACCTTGTATCTGATGATTTTCTGGAGAAATATTTAAAGATATCTGCCTTACAAATGGCCCCCTCCTCCTTTCTAGCAGAGGCACATGTCCAGTAACTCCATTTGCAGATGATGGTTTCGGAGTGGCTATCTCTACGAGCGAGGCAGGTTTTGATGAAGACATGCTTCCACAGTCAAAAGACTTACTCCTGTGGTCTACAACCTCCATCGATGGCTGTGTACAGCTGATCTGCTCTGAGGCAGCACGTCTCATTTCCCGGTAATGAGGTCCAGGCACAACCAGTGCATGTGAGCCAGCAGGAATCATGAGGAATTCTGACGACTTGCTAACAAGCTCTGCTTGGGAAAGGTTCTCTGACTTCAAAGTTTCATCTTTGTCAAGTGAAGCTGAGAAACTGGAGGCATGAGACAAGCTACTTTCCCGACTTAAACTTCTGGAAAGTGTGGAGTCAATGCTTGATTCGGCAGATGAATGCTCCATTTCAGCCAAGCGAATTCTTTTCTTCTTTGGTGGCAGCTTTTCTGTTGGCAATTTTGATAGCGTTTCACTGCGCTGTGGCCAATTAAACCTTTCTGTCTTTTCTGGATCGCTGCATTGGTTATCTTGGTCCCTGTCTGGTTCTTCTGTGACCAGTATTTCAGGAACCTGGATGTTATGCTGGCGAACAAGTCTTGAGGGCTGAAGCGGTGCACTTCTCTCACTAGAAACTATTTGGCTCCCTTGAACTTCCCCTCTAGGTGCTTCTGATGATAGGGGTTGACGATGCTGGGGAGTATTCAGAGGAGGATGTCTATCTTCTTGGATTACAATTGTATTCAAAGAACGGTGCTTTGCAACATTGTTGGGGTCTTGAGAAGAAACTGGTGACACTCTTTCAAACGACTCTGATTTCTCAAATGAGCTATTTCTGCTCAGTGAATTGGTGTGCTGTATTACTGAGATGCCAGTACCTTGTCTTTTCAACTCCACCTTTTCTTGCACAGCCGAACTCACCTGCTTTTCAGTGTGTGGAGACATCTTTGGCTTGGTTGTCTGATCTGTGCCTTGACCCACAAGCTGAATTTGGGAACTCTGAAGTAGAAGGCTGCTTCGCTGTTGGGACCCTACCACTGTTGTTGCACTGTGTTTTGACAGATTGAAAGAATTTGCTGGCTTGCCTTGGCCTTCTGTATTCTTTGATAGTATACTCGTATCATTTTGCTGTGGGTCATCATCATCACCAACACTTTTCATTTTCCTTCTTTTCCTTATCTGGGGTGTCTGCTCCCAGACACCAGTTGAAGTAGTGACTCTGTAGTGTAGAATTTGAGGCTGTGTGCTGTTTGGAACAGTTTTATGCTCAGGTTCTCGGACTGCTGCTTTAGTTTTAGGTCCATGCAACTCCGAGCAATAAAATTTCTTGTGGTTTTCAAAGTTTTCCAGTTTTCTGTATCTGTTTCTGCAGGTTTCACACTCAAACATTGTTCCTCGCACCTGAGGGGACTTCTTTGTTTTTTCCAAATTTGATCCCTGCGCAAGGGACTTGCTCCTTTGCAATAATGATTCATTACATCCCAGATAACTTTCTTCTACAGATCGCACTGGTCCGAGAACTTGGCTTTCACCAGTTGAAGAATCTTCTATTGCTGCCTGTCTAACAAGGGTCCGAGGATGTCCACCTTGGTTCAGTGGAGTAGCAGGTCCCGATACAAAAACATCATCATATAAAGAGCCAATTTTATCATCAAATGACTGACTACCTCGAAGGGGATGAGAGGGAGGTATTACATGTGGAGGTACTGCTGAGTAACTGGTAGTAGGCATGGAATTACTTCGTGTTATAGGTAAACAGTCAAGGGATGGTACAGAAAGAAGAAAAACTTGCTTTGATTTCTCAGTGGGTGTGAAAGGAGACTTTGGTATATCAGAGCTTGAGCTAGTTCTTCTTCCCATGGGTTTTAAATCAAACTGGAAAGAATCCTTAAATATGTAGGATTTTGGTGAATCTATGCTTCCTCTTCTCGAAAGAGATGTTCTTCTTGGTTTCACGCTATCTAGCTGTTTGTCATCCACAACAGCTTCATTATCAGAAATCAACTTTGAGATACGTTCCTCAAGAGTTTTTGTTGCCATGGGAGGTCGCATTTGGCCAGAGAGAATCAGATTCTTTTCAGCACAAACCGTTTGTACCACTGATGCTACCACACCACTTGCTCGTGGCACACAGGGCACGTTTTTGTTTGGATCTTTCTCAGAGGTCAACAATCCTCTCACAAAAGGAGCTGGTGGGCTCATTGTTTGATCAGCACTTTCAGAACGAGAGAAATAACCAGAATCAGTACTACCTAAACTTCTAGGGCTCAAAAGGCATTTTCCTTGCTGATCTTGGGAACCATCCGTTGCCTGCTGTCTCTGGAGCTGAGCATGCACCATTCCTACTGCAGATCCCACCTGTTCCTCTAGTAGGCCCATTTCTGCTTTCTGCTGTTGCTTTACGTCATTCTCCTTCAATGAGGCTGTATGTGTTAAGTTTGACTGAACAGTTGTCACTTTAAAATCTCCTTTTCTCTGTGCTGCAGAAAGTTCGGGTGCTGGTTCTGTTACTTTTGGACTATCAGCCCTTAATGGAGAAACATTCACAGGATGAACTACTACTTTTGGTAATGCTGCCCTTACTTGAGGTTCTGTATCATGTAATGAAGAGTCACCTGGTATACAGTCTGGATTGCTTAACGGAATAGGGCTTCCTTTCCTCAATGGTTCTGCACTCGAAATGACTTTCACTATTTGTGCAGGTTCCAATTCTTGATCATCTTGTCTTTCATCAGCAGTGCCTTCATCCTCACTTTCCCCACTTTCTTCCACATCTGAGTGGATGCTAAGTGCTTTTTCCGAGTCATGAGATAAGAAGAGGCCAGCTGAATCTGGTTGTAGCACAAGTCCAAGTTTGATAGCATGTGCATGAGATTTTTTGTGCTTGTACAGATTGCTTTTGGTTTTAAATGAAAACCCACATGTCACACAAGGATACGGTCGCTCTCCAGTATGGGATCGGATGTGCTTTTGGAGAACACTGGGCTTGGCACAGGCCCGATTGCAATACTCACACACATATTTCCCTAGCTTTTTAGGCTTCTGGTCTTTCAAGAGGTTACATATTTGTTCTACACCATGGTTTACAACTGACGCTATCTGGGATGAATTATACACGGGACCTATAGGCAAGTGTGCTGAACTTGATGTGCTAATTGACAAAGGTGTAGATGAAGTAGCTACTAGCTGGTTTTGAGAAAAAACCTGAGTTACAGTGGAAGATGAGGTGTGGACAACAGATGAAGTTACTGCTATGCTGTATATCTGCTGGAGCTTGGGGTTTTCTTGATTCTGCTGTTGCACCAGCGATCTAGTGAAACTTGGACACATAACAACCTGGTGATTTTGTTGACTGGTCTTAGTAATCAGGTCTTGTGAATGAGAAACTGACTGGCTTTGTGCTTGTCCAGTCTTCGCTGTTGCTGCTACATGCACATTGTTTAACGTAGACGGGTAATAGTGAGGTCCAGCTGCAAACTCATGCTGTGACAAAGAAGACTGATTTTGGACGCTTATTATATTGGACGTGAGATTAGAAGAGGTGCTTACAGTTTTATTTGGTCTCAGTTTCTCTATCTGCATCCCATAAGGGGGGCACTCTTGTGCTAAGGTGTTCAGTTCAGGCTCCATAGCTTTCAATAAGACATCGAATGCAGTACGAGTACATGGGGATGATGTACTGCAATCAACAAAGTTAATACATTCATTACTGTCAGTCTTTGTTTTACTTGATGAGGAGTTTGAGAGAGACTTCTTTTCTGGTGAGTTCAGTTGGTTTGCATCAGTATTCTCTACTGCCTGCTTACCCAAATCTAAGGACTGATGTGCCAACGAGAGTTTTGTCTGCATTGATGTCTCAGATTTGGTTGTTTCAACACTTATGTCACTGCTAAGAGCTCCCCCGCTTTGTTTGGTACACTGATTTCCATTTTGCACGGGTGGGTGATCCTGTGCTGTGGTGTGTTCAGAGGCATCCGGAAGAGCTTTTAGTGGTGAAGGGTCTACACTTTGCTTAACCTTGGCTTCAGCAGGGCTCCTCAAAGGCGATTTTGGTATTTTTTTTAGATGGTTTTCAGTCACAATCTTTTTTCTTTTCACACCTTTAATTGCATCTTGGGTGCCTCTAGTACCAGCATCTGTGATTTCTGTTAAAACACAAAGAGAAAAAAGAAAATGCAAATCGAATAATGGAGTATATTTCTATTTATACCATTTTATCATCTCTAAGTTTCAACAGTAAGCCCTGGAGCAACAGGACTGTCCATCTCTCCTGCCTCCAATACCTTTTTTTAATAGTAAAGGTATCTTAGTGAAGATCTATTTTGCTTTCATCTAAAAAGAACAATACTTTCAAAGTGATACTGTAAGGGATTACAAAAGTAATTCACTACAGGAAAAGCTTCAAAGGAAATGCAAGAAAAGAAAGGCTACTGAATGAATATTTTAGCATTTAGAGCAACTTCTTTTCAGATAAAGTAAAAAAGAAACCTCTGTCTTGCAGTTGTTTAAAAATTCAAATCAGGAAAATGAAAAACCAAGACACAAATCTGTTTTCATGCTGTATTTGTCACTTTTTCCATCTATATGTTTCCGCACTCAAGGAATGAAGACAACTTCCTCATGGTTATATTTGTAAGTAGATTTATCATGGAAATGGCACAACCACCCACACCATCTGTCAAATACTGTATTTCAGAGCTCCAATTACTGAACTTCAATAGCATTTCAGATGAGCAACTACGGTGGATGAATAAAATCAGTCACACCTAAATGATTTTGTATTTGTGCATCATGAAACAAAATAAACTAAATCTGAATTATTTCATTACTAGCTACACTTGCTGCTGATTTTAGGCAGGTATGCATGCAGAGTTTCAGGGCTGCAGTGAAGAACACATGAATTGGGGTATTATTTAGCAGAATAATCCTGTAGCACATACTTATATTCGTACAGAATACAATTTTCTCTGTAACAAAAAAAATACATACAGACTGAATTTCAGTGTTGATACTTACAAGCTTGTTTTTCAATGGATACCTGATGTTACACACCTTTGTTTATCTCAACAGAATTAGACTTAATCTGGTTGGTTTATTTATTTATTTATTTGTTACTTCTTTCTTAACACTCAGTTATAGGTACTGCCTCAGCTAGCATCACCAGTACTGCAGAAGAAGCCAAATATTAAATGGACGTAAATCCATTTTCTTAAGCTTTTACAACTAGTTTATTAGGCTGTTAGTCAAACCCATATTTGTCTGGTTGCCAGTATTCTAAGCAAAGGAAGAAATTAATGTGACTAGAGGGCTGATGTCTCTGAAAAGGTTCAGCTGCACACACATTTTGGGAAGCAGTAATGAGTAACTCCATGTGGTATGTTTACCTAGCACAGAGTTACTCAGCAACAGAGGTGTATATGCACTTCTAGGTAAAGAACAGCCCCAAGACAACACATAAAGGGACAAAGTTCTCACAGTGAATTTCACTAGAAAGAAAGTGGAGAAAGCTCAGACTTCCCAGTGCCCATCAACCCTATGGACCCCTCTGAGTGGCATGAAGACTATCCTCTTGCAGAAGCATCATCTGGCTCCTATACTATGTGGGAGGAAAGCCAACACATAGTGTGCATCTGACAAGAGATACTGGAATCCTGAGTGAAACCCTCTTATAAAGGAAACACAGGCAATGCCTAAAACTTTGGTAGCAGAAGAGAATGCAAAAGTGACCAAAAAGAAAGACGTTTTCTCCATGTCAGAGCATAACCCAGGTGGGATTGAGCTATATGCTAATGCCAGACAATTGGAAGTTCAAAATCCCATTTCCAACTCAGCGCCAACTTAATTGTATACATATATTCATCAAGGATGAATGGATATTCAGGAGATTTCCTTGCAAACTGAAAGATTAAAGACTACACATCACACACACTGTACTGCAAATGTGCAAGTTCTGCAGAACCTGATCTATTCCTCTCTCAGCCGTACTAGAGGAAGTTTAACTATAAAGAGTAAGAGCCCGTTTTGACACATTCAGCAGTCCCACGAAAGAGATGCTTGAATCCCTTGCCATAACTACTGGCTACGAAACCTAGTTATGGGGATTTTGTGCTCCTCTTGTGCATCCAGAAAGAAATTTCTGCAGTAATCACTCACTTAACCTTTAAATGAACTTTGTATTTATTGCTTTATCGCCAAAACCTATTCATACTAGACTGGATTTAACATATTCAAAGCCCAGCAGTCTTACATCACGATGTTCTGTCCTTTCTGTTGATTCACAATTAAATGAGTGGCCTACACTAATAAGTTGTGATCAATATCATTAATGGCGATTTCTTTAAAATTTCAGTCTACTGCAACTGCTTTTTTCTTCAGTAACAAAAAACTATTTTACAAAATCAAAGAGAAAAAAACAAGGTAACTATATAAAAGAGTGCTTTTAGCCAAGGTTTGGTGATCCCTCTGAAGCACGGTCACGTTAATTGAGCATAAGTAATTTGGTTCCTTTTAAGCACACACTGCAGCTTTTATCCCGTCACAATCACGCCTCCACACCGATCACACTGCCAGTGTTTGTACCAGAGTGCTATAGGAATTGCTGAACAGATTATGCACAGCTAGGAAGGTAAGAGTGCCAGGAATTGCGAACATCAATGCAGACAAACATATACAAAAAAGACTAGGGAGTTTCATATTGCAGCAGTTGAACAGTCAAATGATACACTGCTTCCTGATGCCTCAGAATACTGAATAATTACTATTCCTGGGTTTCAATCATATAATGCAGAGGAACAAACACACTCAAACTGCACCATACTAGTGAACTGGAAACAGACACAGCTGAAAGATGCAACGTGGCTTACAAAAGCCTTAAATAAAGTAAGAATATATCTCTAATCTACCAATCAAGCAATTAAAACCATGAATGTTATGAATATAAGATCAGAATTTTCCATAATCTATTTACTGCTTTACTTTAAAAAATGCGGTTCAACACATGGTAAACCATAAAAATTGCTTAGGGAATTGAAAGGAAAGAAAAAAGAATAAAGAAAGGCAAGTTATGCATTGCATTAAATAAAGAAATAGATTTTTCTTTAGTCTTTGCAAGCACTAGTTGTGCTGCTTCTGTAGTTCTATACCAATAAAATTCCAGTCTACAGAAATCATGAGAACTAGTTTCTTATTTGTATTTCTGACTTTACGCCTTTGGTGATCCCAGAGATGGGAGTTGCAAATTTGCTTCACATACGTATCTACAAAATGTGGTAAAATGTACTTTATTGACAATGGCTTTAAAAGGCTTAATAATAGTTTAAGTCCTGTGCTCTACTTCACTCCTGGATAATTTAGAAATCATTATTATTAATGGAAATATTCACCTCATGTTTGCTAAAAGCCACATTTCTAGCATATTTGGGGAAAAAAGCAATCTCTGACAACTCAACTTGGTTTTAGCTTCTTGTTCTTTCTGTGTGAGTCTTTTCTTTGTATTCCCAGTTTATGTTGAAGATATTCCACCACACGTTTGTTAGTCTACAGCTATGTGCTTCCCCAAAGATCAACTGCATCAATATTTCCAGAGGCAACAACAAATCTGGTGGAAAGCAGCAGCCCCATAGTGCTAAACACTCCTCCACCTTTCAGAGCTACAAACTTTCAGGAGCTTAATAACTTCCCAGGGCCATTTACCCACATCAACAAGCTGACACTGAACAAAGAGAAGGTAGAAACATCATATGTGTGTGTGAGAAGCAAAAATGAAACCGATCCACTTTTCTTTCTCTCTCCTGTGCTCTGCTCACCTCCTTCCGCAAACACAAAGCCCTTCTTATCCTTCAGCAGTAATTCCCTTTTTTCTCAGGTGGTGAAGTGGTGCTGCTGAGAAGTGCTGTCACCTCAATCAGACATCTAAAAAAGTTCTTTTTCATAAGCTGTATTATATCAAATAGGATTAAGTTACCCAGCCCAAGAGAGAAGGTAACAACATCATTGTGGTCAGCGCCCCACTTTTCATATCCCAGGGACACCAGAGCATCTCTTTCGTGCTTTGCCTGGCTGGCTTTGTTCTGCTTTGCTATCAAGATTCTCTGTTTAATACTTTTGCTTCGGTATGAATTCTGCACTCAAAACATGACAAGAAAAACTGATGTTTCTAAACATGACTGTTAACCTGCAATTTCTCTGCTGCATTTTGCTCCGTGCACAGGAAATAGAGCAGAACACAAATGTGATGGTGTAGATAGCAATCTGGCAAAGTAACTCATACAGCAAATAAAGGAAAGGTATAAGCAATCTGATTTTCTTCTTCCGAAACACTTACTGGTGAACTAAACAGTGTCTTGACAAAATGATCTCAATGGTTTTGTTGAAGTAACTTCCAGAACTGCCTGTCTCAAAGCCTACATGTTATTATAACACCTACTCTCTTTCTCTCCCTTCTAACAGAGCTACATGCTTGCACTTAAGAAGAAAAGAGAAAGAGAAGAAGGAACTGAAGCAAGGCACCAAGCTCCCTTCTCCCTCAGTGCTACCCTGTGAAGCACCGAGCAAGCAACCACTGCCTGCCCCTATGGTCCAATGCACCATTTTCATCTCATGCACTCACTTCATGTTGCCGAATTTTAAAAATCACTGCAGACTGTACAAATACCAGATTATCCACTTCAAGTGCCTGAAGTTTAGCTTCTAAAACTGTACTTTTGCTCCCATGGCACTGCAAGTAAGAGCAACCTCTTTTGAAAATGTTTAAATACTAATTGATGTCTTACACATACAGCTAAAATGTTAGTCTGACCACAAACAACGGTAGCAATCCAAAGATGGGCTTTCAGAAGAGATCATTACTAAGGATCTGATGCTGATTAAAGCTAAGCCTCCCAGTGTCCTTAGATATTCAAAATACTCTTATTCTTGATGTATGATACTTATTTAATTTTGATTTCACCAAAACTATCGAAAGCACTCATGAATCACTGCACTGGGTCTATTTCTGTGAATAACAAACATCATTATGAGAGCAAAAATAAGTCTGGCTAGCAAACGCTAGGCCACCAGAATTTACATTAAACACAGCAGGGAATAACTAAATTTTAATTTTTTATTAAATGGCCTTCCTGGCTTCATATTGCTTCCTAAATGTTAAGTACAGCCATAAATATTTTTCCTAAAATGATAGTTTTTCCAAAGCATAAACCCCCCCCAAACATAAATCCTTAATTACATAAACCACATATGCAGCTATGAAAATGGTCACAGTCAACAGCCAACAAAAAGATCTGGCCAAGATTAACCCAGGCGCCTTGCTTAATTTTAAGCAGAAATTGAGAGGATTTAAAGTCAATTACCAACAATTTTAAGAGTCTTACTTCAGGTGCATAACTTTAGACTTCTTGAGAAGGTCACAGGGTGGTCTCTCAGAGGCCAGGAGGCAAGTCAGCAAGCACTCCCAAGTCGGCAGTGATATCTGAAAACCTCTGTCAGTAGGCTTATTGTATGCTTAAGAGCTTTTATTGCTGAGAACACTAATTCAAACATATACAGAACAGACCCTTAAAAAACACTTAATCTCTATGTAAAGCACAAATTGACAATAATTAATTAAAAAAGGGGGGAGGGGAGGGATTTGACATTCAAGGCTAAAGCACTCTGATATGGATTGGATCAAGTGTCATCTATGGCAACATATGTTGTTAATATCAGCAAATACTGGACCATTCCATAAGGCATAGATAAGGTTAAGTATGGTTTTGATTTCATACTGCCTGTAAACACATCATTATTTTTCTTGGTGTTTTTAACAGACAACATTAAGCTGTGGTTTGATATGTGATCCATCAAAGTTATCATATTGGCTGTCAACGAGAGGTTCTCAAATCCTCTTTTAAGGGTCATTTCACATCAGGCTTTCATCCTGGAATGAAAGTTAAAAATTTTATTAGCATAATTCCTCATTATTAACGAAACCAGCGAAAGTCCTACTAACACAAGCCCAGGAAAGGTGCATCTGTGTTAATATGCAGTACCAGCACTCATTTGAGTAGTGCCATTAACCTCAATGAAAGTATACATTTTGTAAAGTCAAACTAAATTTTAATGCTCTCTACCATCACATCTTATGAGCCCATAAAATCAGTGTATCTCAAGATCATATATTAAAGTTAATTGTAGAGAACATGTTTATTGATATGTACACCAAGAAATCATACCCTGTACCTCTACCACTAAGTATCACAAATTTAAAAAAAATAGTATTTTGTAACATCACAAGATAATTCAAGTGAGAAAGGACCTCAGCAAATCTCAAGTCCAACCTCCTGCTGAAATCAGGGCCAATTATGAGATCAGACCAGAGGCTTTATCCAGTAGGGTCTTGGAAACCTCCAAGGAGAGAGTCTATACAGTCTCTGTGAGCCATACATTCCACCGCTTGACTGTCCTCGTGGGGAACAAGCCAGTCCGCACCTCTCTCATTTCAACTTAATCCTATTGCCTCTCATCCTCCCACCATGCTCCATTGTGAACAGTCTGACACCATTTTCATAATATCCCTCCAAAACCCACTGCTTCTCAAGGCCAAATGAGCCCTTGTCCCTCAGCTTCTCCTTGGAGGACAAGTACTCCACCCGTGATGGGTGGTGTCCCAATGCTGAGCTCACTCCAGGTTTTTGATGCTCTTCATGCACCAAGGGCCCCAAAACTGGACAAGGTATCTAAAAGGTGGTCTAAGGACTGCCAAGTAGGAGAAGATAATCCTTCCCCTTGATCTGGTCATGCTTTCATTCACACAGCCCAGAGCAGGCAAACATTAGTTAATACCATTTTGTACAAATGGTAAAGTTTAAACTGTATAATATACTGTTTCCACTAATATATAAATAGGACTGAACTGTCATTTTGAAGGTAACAAACATCAAAGGTTCTTCCCCAAGAATCAAGACTACATGCATCCTAGCAACTGATACAGCAAAAGGTATACAGGTATAAAGGTACAGCCACAAAGGTGCACTCTGAGCTAGTCCTCACAACTAGATGAAATACGGTGGCACCATGAGTGAGGGCAGAGAGGATTAACATTATAAATTGTGCAATAACATTTTAGCACAAGGTAAGCGAGACACCTTCGCCCTGAGGCACACAGCCTGGACTCACCAGGAAGCTCCCCTGTGATACAGTTTCACCCCAGATGTGAGAGCCTGCCAACTCCTGTTTGGCCCTGGGATAGGTAAAGAGTAAATGACACGTTGTAGTCTGAGGTTGCCTTTCTGACGGCATTATCTCCAGTCATGGCTACTGACATCAAAACTATCTTGGCGGTAAGACTCCTGACGGGGTGTAAGGACATAACTACTCTGTCAACAAGACCAAGAAAGATCTTTTTTATGAGAGGCTGGTTTAATTTTGTGCATTTAGCTTCTTGGCTGGAGCAAAAAAAAGTAACAACCAGCAGATTTTTAGCCATAAAAACAGTGTGCTTGATGAGGAAGACTGTGAAGATCAAACAGCAACAAACATCTGACCACTGAGGTAACACTAGAGCCTCAGCTAAGAAATGCCAACATCCACATGAGAATGGGAATCAAAGGCAAAATTTCAGCGCATCTGAAAATCTCTGACCAAAGTGAAATGGATTATTTTTTTCTCTAAAAAGAATTAATTTCCTGCCCAGTATGAAACACATTAAATAAAACATGACATTTGATACTAATCGATATTTCCCACCATTATGTGGTAAGAAACCAGCTGAGGCTGAAGCACTGTACAGTTTTATAGAACTTGGGCACTTCATTGCAAGACAGAAGAAAGGCAAGACAGGAACAGCAAACTCAGACCACACAACCTATGTTTAATGCCCAACTATCTCACAAAATGTCAATATATGAATATTCAGCAAGGGCATATACTACGGTATATTAAATATGCTGAAAAAAAATAAAATGATTTGCTATTCAAAGTAGCCCTATGGAGTTTATGTGCTGGCTCTGCATTGCATCCACACAGAAGCCTTAATACTAAACTAAGAAAAGTAACCACTGCCTGAATGCTGTTAAGATAAAGCATGCTGACTATGAGTAGCTGAAGAGACGTTATGATAACTGACATCACAAGAAATCCCAGCCTGAGAAGTTCTTCCACCCCAGGCACTCCAAAGACAAAATAAGACTGGGTGCCTCCCCAAAGGCAAATTTATGGGCTCCCAGTCAAACCTAACCAGAAACCAGTCTCACCGAGTTATCCATGTGAGAATAAAGCTTTTTAAAGATAAACAGAAAAAGCATGTTTCCAGAAATTAACCAAAATACCTCAGGGACATCTGGAAATATTCCTCCAATGCCAGGCAATGCTATGAACAGTTTCATGACTAAATAATCTGCTTGCAATTTAAGGATTATCAGTTGTTACTGGGAAGTTAGGATTTGGCTAATAAATCTTTAGAGCTAGTTCTACCTCTAACACACAGAAGAAGAAAGGCCACTAAAACAGAATTATAGAACTGCTCATGAAACAGCAACCAGTTGTAGGGTTATCAGCAAAGAGCAGCTGCTATCTGGTCAGACGAGATACTGAATATAAAATACCCAAACATGAGTCTGAGGGTTACAAGCAGAAATGAAATGAACAAGATGTTAACTAAATTATCTTTGCTCATAATGATGTTGAAACCAGAACAAGCTCCTTAGTCATACTCTCTGCATTTCTTTAACATACTCTTCCATTTGAAAAGCAGGGACCAAATGGAGCAATTTCCATACTGCCTGTAGCAACTGAAGAGAAATGAAAAGCAGCAAAGAGCTCACACCTAACAACCATACTATTTAAAAACAGAGAAAAGAACTGGAGTTCTGGCAAAGCAAGTAGGAAGTCTTACACAGCAGGTCTTTCTTTTGGGACTAAATGGGGCTGTGAACATGACAAAAGCATAAGTTAGGTGATTTGATGGAAATCTAGACACCAGGAAGTTCCTAACAGTGGAAGCTCAGGCGGGTCTGGCTGGACCCACCCATGCTGGAAGTGGGAAGGATGACCTCCCCCAGGGTAGGTTTGCTTCAGCATCAATAGGAGGTCCTCAATGCTGACAGCTCTGAGTTACTCAAGAGCTCTTTCCTTTTCCCAGCCTCACCTGCCCTTTTCCACAGATGTGCTCAGTCTCTCTTTTTGCCCTCTCACACATATACGTGTACCTTTTTAGGAAATTCTTATGAAAGACTCCATCCAGGTCAGCCTATAAGGATATAGCTACAAGAGAGTGTTATCTAACTCACCATCCATTTTTATATTTTTTATTCAAAGGAAGCCAAAGGAAACTAACAACTCCTTGTGCTAAAGGAGTATCCAGAAAGTATGAGAAACCCCACTCATTACTCACAAAGAAGACAGACTACAAGGAAACTCACAAGTAAAAATTCTTGTGTTTCAATAACGGGCTCGCTCCTGGCTCACATCAGCTAAAATTAGCAACCTATTGTATTTACTATACACGCAGAGGTATACTTCTTGAATTAGCTAGTTTGTTAGCTCAGCATCATCCCACCACAAAACTGAGCTTGTTCTGGCCTCAGATTTTAGAAACTTGAGAAAAACCCTTCTATTTGTTAAAGCCGGGTCAAGCTAAAAATGTCAGGATCCTGAAAACATAGCCACTGATTCAACAATGCATTGTACCATTTGGAACAGTCACTTGCCGTTTGCTATCGGAAGATGCTTTTTCAGCAATTGCTTTATAATGTTGATTTGTACAATGTCCCTTTGCAAATGTCACTTGCAGGTTGGAATCTCTTTTGCTGAACTGTCACTCAAAAAAAAAATTGCCAGACTTGTCAGGAAAAGTCAAAATACTATTACTTACACATTCCATTAATGTTTTAACCCAGTTCTCATAATAGCTTCAAAGGATGAAATGTACAATTTAAAACTGTAAATCTGTTTGTCTGCCTGTCAAAACAATACCAGTTCTTGCTATGTCTAGCACCAGCAGTGGATTTACCGAACAGATTTCAGTTGCTAGTAGTCTAAACTAAATGTACTAACCAAAGAAAATTAAAATAGAAGTAACAGATACAGACATTGACTCACAACCCAAGAGATTTACAGGAGCCAGAAAAATTCCCTGCCTATATTCTAATGTTGTTTCTCAGAGCAAAGAACATGTAAACATCTCCATTTCTATCCATTTGCCCCCACTGGTAAAATGAGGACATTAAAATGTACTTAACTATTGAAAACGAAAGCAATGAAAAATGAAGCTAAATGATATCAGAGACTATTCCTGTTCCCACAGAAGTCAGGCAAGTTTTCTCACTGTCCTTAGTGAGCACAAATCACTGCACTGAATGCGCCTGAAGACAGGAAGGACCTTTCAAGTCGCCACTCTTGTTATTAGCAGCCTGCAATGTTCCCTCAATCTGAAAACACCAGAGATTTTAAGAATAGATAGGACTTTATGAAAATGTGAGATCTGGTATGGCATGAGCTACAGACACAAACAGTTCCTGCATCAAGCCAATCATGGCTGTCTTAGCTGCCATAAATATTTAAGAAAGACAGTTCAGACTTGACTTAAAGCCTAACAGTTTAAGATACACAGAACAATTTAAATAAATTTCTTCTCAGACACATATATGGACATATTTTAATGTAGATACAAACACTTTATGAAATCAGACACCAGGAAAATGCACAAATGAACTGCATAAAACGTCATTGCTAACTTGTAGTTTTGAACACTTGGAAAGTAAAAGGTAGGTAGCTCTGGTGTACGCCAGCAGAAAAATAAAAAGGCTAGCTAATCCTCTCACCAGCGTTAAGTAGCAAACAGGACACTACTGTAACTTGCAACTACTGAAGATTATCCACTTCCATTTAGAGTGACTATATTTCTAGCCCATATGGTTGCTAGAGATAAGGATGGAAAGATGAAAAGAATCAAAATGGATCTTGGTTACATGTCTTGCCCAAAAAACATGGCACAGTTTCCTATAAATACAAAATGGAGATAAAATGGTTTTGACTAATGACAGTATGTGGGTACCATCACAGCAAAGAATCCAGAAAGCTCACATGGTTTCAAACTTACAGGGAAAATTCAGGGAAGCATCTGTGGGGATGAGGTCACTCTAAGCCAGTAAATCAAAATGCTTAAACTGTTAAGCACCATGTTTCCAGATTTTTGTTTGATCTCTTCCCTTCTCATTCAGTTTCCTATTTCCCTTGTATGAAAAAATGCAGTACTGACCACAGCCAATGACCTAGGGAGCATGGTACACCATCAGCATGTGGTGCTCCCACCTGCGTTTTGGCAGGGAGAGGTGCAGTGGCAGGAAGCAGGATCAGGAATGCCTGCGGGAAGGGGAGAGAAGGAAAAGGGGCCTGGCTGCTCCTCTGAGGCCAGATGGCAGGCCGATGAGAGTCCTCAGTAAGCTGGGACATGACAACATAAAAAGGGTACTAACCTTTAAGGTAAGACGTATGCAATATTTTGTTTATCAAAGGAGAATGCTGATCTATCTATAATAATGTATTTGAAACTCCCTCTATAATTTTGTCAATAACATCCATTCACTTAACAAGAGGGATGATAAAGTAGGGAGGGTTTGGAAGGACCCTGAAGATACAAAATATGTCTACCAAGAATATGCAGCAGAACCAACATTTCTGAAGTCTCATACATGCATTTATAATGTTTATAATGATCAACTTCCTCACCTATATCTCAGCACTGTCAGATTTACTAGAAAAATAATATTCCAGGTAAAAAAACAGCAGATGGGAAAACAAGGTAAAGGACATTTAATTTCAGTTGCTTCTCCTCCATGCCAACACACTACTTTGAAGGGACTACCAAGTGTGGGAAGGGAACATATGTGCATGTGGATTGTGCATCTTGGAGAATATTTGCTGCTGGAACATAATCTCTCCTTTTTTACCCTTTCTTTCTTTGCATGATAGCTCAAATATACATTCACATGAGGGGTGGTTCCACACAGCTATACATGGACCTAAGCAGGCAAAAGGAGAGTCCTAAGAGTCCTGCACGCAGTGACTTCACCAAATGCTGTGACAACCTTAAGGCTTCGGAGACAGATCAGTACCCACTGAAAGTGGAGACAGAGGCTTTAGGCAGCCCCATGACAGGGACTGTAAATAAAACTATTTTTCAACAGCACCCCGAAAGTTGCCTGGACCTTGACGGTGTCCAAACCAGAGCTTTGAATCATTCTGTCTTAGTGGTTTCTCAGTAAATACCAACAGAGCCTGCTGCCACTTAAAACAACCACTGATGAATTCAGACAAAACTCTTGGCCTGCCCACAATGTTTCTGCATCTCAGGATGCAAATGAAGAGGGAACTATTAACATTTAAGCACAAGACTCTGGAAAGAGAACCGATGCGGGTGAAATTCTGATACCATCCTAGGCACAAACTTATGGTACCTCTGGAAGGGAACTCTATCAAGATAGATCTGTCATAGGTGCTTGGACTTATGGAACAAGTGAGAACAACTTAAATATCCATCTTCACAGACCAAGAAGTGAATAGCTATGCTGAGAATCTGAAACTGAGGATGCAGCAGAATACGCAGCTTCATCTTCAAATTCCACATGAAGCATCTCCCGCCTCAGGCAAGAAACAGAAAAAGCTCTTTAAGGAGTGTGAAATCAATGGAGTGAGAAAGTACAGCAACTTGGTTGACAGGCAAATGACAGACTCAGAGAGGTGCTAAAGAGACCTTAACACAGTTTTAGGGCAGACCTGATCCTTTCAGCTTAAGTGGGTACTCCAAAATGAGTACTCACTCTGTCAGAATTGGTCAGCCGGAGGGGACCAACAAAATGCACCAATCTGAAACTTAACTGGCAGCATATTCCTTTCAACTATTTACAACAACTTTTCTGTGGGTGAGACGAGGAGTGCTGTAACTAAAAGGACCACTAGAACATGGCTCCTCCTGTCCATGCTATGGAGCACAGACCTTGAAGGAAAGTTGGTGTTCAAAAAGTAAATCTCCCCATGCTTTGTCAGAGTAAAGTCAGCTGCAGTAGCTGAGGCAGCAGGTAATACAAAGCCTCTGATCCCTAAAACTGTAGGTTGAAAACAGGCTTTTCCTTGAAGCTAGACAGACACCTGCCAGTCCTGGGAAGAGATCTGGAGACTGGCAGATGCCTGCATGGGCATGGGGGACCAAAAGTCTTGAGTTCAGGATGGATGTGTTACACTGCGTACAGCTTGCAGTGACAATCAGTAAGCTGTCTAAAATTCCACCTATTGAAGAAATAAGTACAGAGAGTCTACCCTTCTCCCATTCTCCTGCATGCCCCAGTTTTGGCTGGGATACTGTTAATTTTTTTCATAGTAGCTACTATAGAGCTGTGTTTTGGATTTGTGCTGGAAACAGTGTTGATAACACAGGGATGTTCTTGTTACTGCTGAGCAGTGCTTATACAGAGGCAAAGCCTTTCCCGTTCCTCACATCACCCCACCAGTGAGCAGGCTGGGGGTGCACAAGCAGTTAGTTAGGAGGTGACACAGCTGGGACAGCTGACCCCAATTGACCAAAGGGATATTACATACTGTATGGTGTCATGCTCAGCATACGGTATGGAATAAAGCTGATTAAAGAAGGAGGAAGAGGAGGATGTTCGAAGTGATAGTGTTTACCTTCCCAAGTAACACATGATGGAGCCCTGCTTTCCTGGAGACGGCTGAACACCGTCTGCCCACGGAAAGTATTAAAGGCATTCCTTGGTTTGCTTTGCTTGCGCACACAGCTTTTCCTCTATCTCAACCTTTTTCTCTCTTACATTTACCATTCCAATTCTCTCCCCCATCCCACTGCAGGAGAGTGAGCAAGCAGCTGTGTGGGGCTGGAGTTAAACCACAACACTGCAGAAAGTATGGCTCTTTTGGGGATCTGCCATTCATTTTATGGCAAATCTTGGTGTTGCTGGAATCACCAACTTTAGTTCCAAGAACAGTTTCAAAAGCAGAGAGAGATTTAGGCAGCAGTTTAGCATTGGTGGTTCCAAGTCTGGAAATAACCAGTCCTAAAGAGTGCAGCGATGGTGTTGGTGGAGCTAATGTATCCAGCAGGACTCAGACTGCTGTGATAGGCAGACAATGGATAAAGATGAAAACAAATGCTTACAGCATTTCATACAGGCCTTCAGTGGCTGAACTGGTTTTGAAGGGATGACCAAATTAGAAGCCTCTATAGTAATCACAAGGACCCAAGAGGACTTGGACTTTACCAGTCTGGAAGGGAGAAGACAGAGAGGACTTTCTTGGGATGGCTTTCTAAGGAGGATGCCCAGCGGCAGATCAAAGATAAAGCAGTCAGATTTGTCTGACTGCCTTCCAGCCCATGCTACCCACTGGGTTCCACATCAAAGAAAGTTTTCACTGCTTTCTCAAGGAGAGATTTTCTGTAGTTCAAGCTCACCATCCTTTCTAGGATCTTAAAGAACCACATGGAGCACTTACGGGGAGCAGGTTCTTCTGTGTCACACTAACAAACTTTTGCATGGGATGAAATTCAACCTCAAAGCAGGGGCAGACCCAAGGTGTAAAACAGCCTTGGGAGACATCATTAAACCTAAAGAAAAGCATAGCTGCTCCTACTGAAAATTCATAGCAGAATTAGGCAGTTGAGAAAAAAAACGTAATGACACAAGAACGACCCACCTTACGCACTCACTGAGCAGGAAGGTGAGCAGGGCCCCTAACAAACATGTTTCTGTTCTCAGTGGCAGGCCATTCGAATATTCATAATTTGAATGCATTTGTGGACTATCACTCCAAAAAAAAAAAAAACAGAGTAGGCCTTCCAACTGAAATTTCATACTAAATAACAAAAATCCGCAAACTTGAAAACTATGTCTGCTCATTTACTGTCTCCTCCATGCTTAACAGTATCCTACTTCAATTTGCACTTAATTGGATTACTACACTAATGGCAAAGTGAGGTGTTAATCACGTATCTTTTTGCAGTCAATTAAATTTAACTTAAAACCCACACATGTATAAAGTTATGACTGCTCAGCGCACAAAGCTAGTCAGCAGAAACCCAGCATGATTAAACTGATGAAAAATTCCTTCCTGGATATATGCTGTGCCACTGACAGCTCTGCAACTGACAGATCAGTAGTTGTGATAAATTCCACAGAATTATATTCCCTATTCATTTCAGACAGGAAATAAACAAATCTAAACTGATCTAGATGAACTGAAAGACAAAACAAATGAACAAAGAGGGAAGATCTATAACCATACTTCACATGAACCTGCATAACTGGATTGTGATTTAAAATAACTTATGTGAATATGTGCACATTTTTGTTTACTTGTTTTGCTCAGAATATGTACTTTATTTTTTTCAGTGGCCTTCAGACTCTAAAGCTTCAAATAAATCACTCTGTTTACTTTATATCACCAATAAATCTATCTGACTGAGACATTTAAGAAACCTTAAAAAAAAGGGCAGAGGACATTTTCAATGGTAAAGAGTAACTTTATTATCTCAGTTATTTATCAATTTTCTAGGTCAAAACTTAATTTTTCAATTGTCACCCATACGAATTTAGGTTAGAAGCCAAAGATTAAGCAATGATCTCTGATTCTGAGATGCTGAAAGCTGAGTGCCACCACCACATAAATCTTTGTAGCACCATCCTTTTCAAAGTACATTGTTAAGTTTACACTAGAGGATTACTCTTCCTTTGTGCAAAGGTGTTACTGGGCCATGTGTGAGAACAAACACCTGAAAGCAGGTCTTTAGCTTGAACATGTGTATCACAAAAAGTGATCCAGAGCCATACTACCTCTGCAAGACCTATAGCAATGAGAGCAGGTATACTTTGCCTGCCAAGCTAATTATGTTTGGATGACAATATCACTTACCTACAACCCACTAAACAAAACTATGTTGAAACTATTCAGTAGAAGGTCTAGTTTGTTTAAAAGTCTCTGTAAATCTCTGAAAGGTTGCTATTGCCTCTAGCCACTTTTTTCCTCTCTTTCACCATTTAAAAATACATAGAACAACATCACAGTCCTGGCGCCCAGACAAGACAGTTTATATCAAACCTTCCCTTGAAAAATTAAACCAGTCATGAGTTTGGAGAAAGGAAAGTGGACCGAGATACAGGAGATTTATAAAATCATGAAGGCAGTGGATGACTGTAGAACTGCTATTTAACAAATCCCACAGTGGCTGAACTGGGGGACACCTGCTGAAAACTGAGCAAAAAAAAAAATAAAAATCACTTTTAGCGATTTAGCAATTATTTTTAAGGAACTTCTGCAGTTTGCTGTCATAGAAAACTGGATGCAGACAACATTTAATCAAAAGGATTCATAGGTAACAGCTCCATAAATGTCTAGGAACTAAAAGGATGAGGCAGATATCCCTAATCCAATGTCTGTGAAGAGCATGAGGGGAATGGACTAAAGAAAGTGGCCAGGCTTATGTGCTGTCCTTAAACAGTACATGCTATTGCCTCTTGGAGACCGAATTCTGGGCCAGATGGACCCTACTGAGATCCACTTGGGCACTTCTGTTCTCTGATCTTCAAAAAGTTTTGAAGTTCATTGTTTCAAAAGATAAAGAAACTCTGGTTCCAGGACAGAGCATCAGCAATTTACAGCACTGTTCACAGATGTGTCACAGACCAGAAGGACAGCTCACTACCAGGAAAGGTGAATGCTTACCCAGAAAAGAAAAAGCACTGATAGAGGGTACTGTTAGAGAAAAATATCTCATGTCAATTTGGGCAGCTCAAGAGAAATGAGGCTGCTGCTGCTGCTCTATGCCCCCACGTCCAATCAGCAGCAAGGCTGAAAATGTTTTCCCAACAGGGACATGCACACAGAGCACACATATATACCACATGCATACATACATATATTCATATATAGCTGGACATACATATCCCAGACAGACACTCTGAGCACTCATACCAACACTCATCCTGCTCCCTGATCCACCTGAACAGGGCAGAGGTCCATTAACTGGGAATGTATCACCATGTCCGAGGTAGACCCCACCAGTAGCTGGGCTCAGAAACTCAGCCTGCCAAGTAGCAACCCCTGAATATCAGCATCCTAAGCTGCTGCACCTGCACATATGAGCCCCCAGGGTTGCAGCCTCACTCCAGCTGCTGGTACAGACCATTACAAATGTAACCAGAGATGTCCAGGACTCCTCTGCTCCTTACAGCTGCCCTCCTGTGCTTTCACCCCTAAGGACATAAAGATACTCTCATACCCAGGGGTGGACCTTCAAGACTCCCAAACCCATCCTGGCCCCCAGCCTACTTCACCTGCTCACTGGCTCATCTGCATTATCTTTGCTAGCAATCAGACCCACACTCACTCCAGTTGCTGCACTGCACACACACCCCCCACACACACAAGGAGTAAAGAGTTCCTTACCGAAAACCAGTTGAAGGTGGAGTTTAGTAAGGAGACAGACTGTGCTGGTGAGATACAGGGTTTCACCAGACAAGCATCTTGACCAATCCGCTTTTTATACAGATGAACTCTTTATTTCATTATCCCATACTTGTTACTGCCCCAGTCTCTTAAATCCCATCTTTGTCCTACCTTTGGTTCCTCCCCTAAACATCCCATAATAAATCCTATGCAGTGCCCAAAAGCTATTGTGTGTCCCCTTACGTGTCCCACACCCTCAGCTGGCAACCCCCCTTAGACCAGGGGGTAACTTGGAGAGCTGCTCCCCACAGCTCATGGGGATGGGTTTCACACCCAGACACTGTGGCTGAGGCTCTGCCCGGACAGCCCTGGAAGGGATCCAGACAGGGTCTCACTCCGTGAGTCCATAATATGGATTTCTGCCCATGTGCTTCTCCAGGCTTGTGGAGATGAACCTTTCACAGCTCTCCCATGATGGGCCCAGTCATAGCTCAGCAGAATACTGTTTGCCTGTCCCACTCCCTTTCTCTGAGCATCTCTGTGGGTGTGCAGAAGAGGAAGAGCTTTATCACACAACCAACACACAACCAAACAGGTACCTCTGGAGTCAGCCAGCCTTGAAATACAATGACTTACCACCAGCTTTCTAAGCTCTAACACACAGATTTAATCTGTCACAGGTCATCTGTTTCTTAAAATAACCTGTGATGATCCATCCCCCTTCAACATCTGTTAGGAATCATCACATACTGCGCTTGCCATAAACCAAATGTGGTTATTAATGATTAGGTAAATCATAAAACGAACCAATGGTTAGCACAAGCTATAGTCAGTAAGTCGTGCACATCTCTGATACTACAGCTTCAGCAGTCTTATCAAGGTCAAGGCAGCAACTCAAGTGGTTAAAACAAAGCCTTTGTGTCTTAGCAAATTGGGGTGTTACAGACACAGTCTCTGGTCTGCAGACAGATATGCCTGGGGCCTCATACAGTGCTCAGTCCAGGGCAGTCTTTTCACTGATGCAGGAAGGCTTGGATCAGCCTCTGGAATCACAATGAGGCTTTTTCCATTTCATTTTGGGGGTTTGTTTATTACCTCTCTGTTGGTCTTCTGTTCCATTAAGTTGTTTTTGTGCTTCTTCAATTTTGTCTGCAAGAAAAAGAAGTCATTATTAAAATACTTCTATAAGATACTATAAGATTTTAGAAAGTCATTTACTGAAATCTGTCTTGAACTATCTGTACATACCTAGGAGTGATGCCATTCACAGGTAAATATGCAGTACATTATGAGTAATACAGCCATATAAAATTCTATCATGTTTTACTAGCAAGGCTACTGACATGTTAAATTACATGGAACTGCAGAAAGAAAAGCACTGGCATTGGATCTGCAGCCAGCAGCTAATCCCACCACAGCTTTGTACCATCTATAATAATTAATGCAGTCAGAGGACTCTTCGGAATAGGTATTACGGTGCATTACAGAGTATTTTAATAAGCTTTTGAAAAAATGCTGTTAGAAAGACAACGGGGCATCAACCACAGCGATAGAGACAGCAAACAGGATTTGCCACATGATGGAGCCAGCACTGTCACACAGGAGCAGTGGGGGGTGAGCAGCAGCCCCATGCTTATTCCTCCGTGAAACTACCCAAATTCCTATGGACACAACAGGAGCAAAAAGAGGCCTTCAGTCTTTACTCTCGTCCTGTTCATCGCAAATCACCTGCTGCCCTCCAGACACATCAGTGATGGGAACTGTGTTTCTGCCAAAGTTGTGCAGAAGATGCAGCGGGAAAGGGGGAGGGGGGCTTGTTCTGCACGTGTGTGCATTTGCAAGTGCAGAGCAAGAAGCAAGAAAAGGGGCAACTGGAATGAATAAAACTTGAGTTCTATTTTTTTTGGTAGCAAATAATCCTCTGAGTGGTTTCAGGATGGCTTCACATTATGTTGCTAAGAAGCAGTGGCAGTGGGAGAAGCTGAGTTCCACATCAAACTACAGCCTGTCTGCCCAAGGTCTGAGCTTGGCACATGGATTTCAGATAATACTGTTCATTTTCCAAAACACCTGTTAAGGCTTTCTTTTTTTTTGTTTGTTTGGTTTTGTTGTTTGGTTTTGTTTTTTCCATTTGCTCCCGAAGCTGGAGCAAACGAAGCTTCTGAGAAAGTCTAAAGACTATTACAGCAATTTTAAAAGCCAAACCTCTTCCTTCTTCCTTTGAGGTTAGCGAGACAGATGTACATATTTAAAGGGAAGTTTTATAACACAGTTTCTTTTGTACTGGCTTACTGGCTGCTGAAGACAAGCACAAGCAACTCGAAAAAAGAACTATCCTTTACCAGCAATTTCCCAACCCAGTTATGCAGATTTACTTTAAGCACTGAAGACTAAATATTTAACATCTTCCTGGACTTAAACTATGGCTGAAATACTGTATGTATCTATACTTTTTTTTTTTTAATAGGAACGGCTGTAAATAATGATTTCTAGCAAAAATAAGAGGAAACATAAACAATGCATCCTTTATATATATGTGCCAATAATGTTATTAGAGAAAAGTCTATCTTAATCTCATTGTTTTCCCACAGGTTATTGCTTTACAGAAAGGTGATGGAATAAGCAATTTACAAAGGTGCATGACATGGGATGAAATACACTAACATATACAGGAAATACACAGGAAACAATAAACCTCAACAAATTAACCCTGTAAATGGAGCTGTAGGATTGACCAAATGCAACAAGCAATCACACCCATAGACTGGCTATCAAACCCATTTCCCCTCTGTTTAGGGATATGCGTAAGATATGTTTCTCTCTTGAGAGAATGTAAACAATTTGTCACCAAAATTTATGCTTAAGTAGACAAACAACTGCAGTTTCATTCTTAAAAGAATTATCTGCATATTTCAGATAAATGCTACAAGGAATGTATGCATTTAAATTCACCATCATCCTATTTTATAGAGAAAAATTACTGAAGTATTTTGGAAGCATACTATGTTAGATTGCCAAAAAGATTAATCGCTTTGATCTCCTTAGCTGAATTTTCTCTTATTAAAGGAAAAAAAGAGTTCCTACCAGAAATTCACAACCACCCCTTTGTCAGAGAGTAATCCCAAACAAAGAACCACAAATAACACAAATAATAACTAGGTAAACATGTTCTTGGTACCCAGCCAGAAAGTCTCCTACATCTCCTGACGTGTTTCCCCCAGTGAGTTATATTTGTTGCGTATACATCTTCGTACCTGTGGAGGTATCTCTGTGCAGAACACTTCTGAGCATTGCAAACAATGGAAAAATTCAGTGCTGGTTCCGATTCTGACTGCAAATGAGGCAGGGTATATGTTAGCATGGGTCTGCTTCCTAAATGTTTCATTGTGAGCTACATCTTTGGAACAACCCATAGCATAGAGCTACCTGCTCTTGTTGTTACACCAAGGCGTGTTTAACACCATTGTACAAAATTTGTGACAGCTGCTTCCCAGCCTGCTGCATTTTACCACTACAGATCCTATATGGATGACTGCCTTATGAACCACTGTGTTCCAGGCTGGAAAGAAGAAATGGGTCATCCCAAACCTCTGTAGAGCAGGTGGGAAGAGCAGGCTTTGGAATCACACCAGTGGCACCAAAACACAGCCACCTCAATGCTGACAATAACTTGCTAATTAACAGCAAATTCAGATTATCCAGTAAATTCCTTCTCTCATATCTCCCTAAATTACCCATATGTGAAACATTTTAAGGCAAATTACATATTACATGTCATATTATTTCATAACTATATGATAGATTCTCTTAACGGTACATACCTTTGAAAATTCCTTATAAGCAAAAATACATTACACAAAACTCATCTGCAAAGCCCAGGAGGAACTGAAAACTGCACTGTTAATTGCAAATAATATTATACAACTCCTTACTCACTTGATTTAGTATTATTTCAGATTTAAACCTGTGATAATGGAGATACTGTTTAATCTGAAAATTTTACAAAAGAAACTGGAATATTATTTACTTCTCCTAGGATAAAAGAAAGTAATTTAACTAATGGAAATTTCTAATACATAGCAGATATGGCACCCTCTTCATTTCCCATAAAATGACAGAACAGTACCTATCTTGACTACTTTACTGCAAGACCTATCCTAATGCCCCCAAACTTCAGATGACAGCCTTCTAGAGTAGCACACATCTAGAAGCAGATGATGATGGTGCCAGACACTCTTACTTAAGATGCGACACTTCTCACCAAGTGAGGGGAAAAAGAAATAAAAGAGGAAATTGCCATGTGATTCCATGTGATACCAGTGTAACAAGCTATGCAGCCAGCTCTTGGTTATCCCAGGCAAGTGTGTAGTTCAAAAAAGGAAAGCTCAGATAATATCATAATAGTGGGGTTTTTTTAATATGTGTGTACTTACTTATAAAACATACTTATGGCTATATTGGCTTTTACACATACTTATTTATATATATATATATGCACATGTGTGCAAAATAAGATGAAACAAGGGTGCAATGGCTTTTCTTACTCCACTACTATACCTTTTTACATTATTGTCTGACAAAGCTCTTTCAGCAGGTATCTGCTGTGTGGAAATACCACCAAATTCCTTGGTGTTTTAAATAGGCAATGTCCCTGTGCTTTTTAGGGACACAAGGAAGGAGATCGGCATGCTTTAATACATGCTTCTTGTTTTACACACCTCCTGCTGTGATAGATCATTAAATGGATACCAAGAGTCTGAGTCAGATACGGTGGTGCTGTGGTGAGTTTTTAAACAGTAAAGTAAACTAGATTTTTCAACAGCTTTACATTGTCTGTTTTTGATCTTCACTGAGATTCACCTCATATATTTTAATTACACCACAAATAAAATGTAGTTTAGAAAGATATTTACTTTCTTTTTTTAAGATATCAGCATACCAACATACACAAACCTTAACATGTTTATGTGTATCAGAAATGCATTAGGAGTTCTCAAGAAAAACTTTTAAGGCCTTATTTATACAGTCAGTTAACGAAGAAAAATAAAGGGTTGGGAATTTCAGCAAAGGAAAACAGAGATACTGAAAAGTGCGAGGTTTGCAAAATATAAAACCAGTAACTTCTGACAGCAATTTTAGCTGGAGCAAAAGAAATCTTACACTTCTGGGTTCATTTGGGGGTTTTGTTTTAGGTTTTTCCATCCCTTTTTTGCTCAAGAGAGCTCCCGTGCTGGTGTAATGAGTCCTGCTGAACAAGTCACCTTGCAGAATAACAACACACACAGGAACAGAGAACCAGTCACTGAGGAGGACACAACTGCTTTTAAGTCACCAGAAAAGCACATGAGAGTGATGGGTAAGAAGTGCTCATTAAGCTTATGCAAAATGCCCAAACATCAATATTTTTCATTGTACACATTTGAATGCGTCTGTACCACTGTAAAAGGGGGGTTTTGGCTTCTTGTTGAAAACACAAAGCTTCTGCTCTAAAACAATAAAAAGGGCCTTGGTCATATTTTTAATATCTCACATACTCTGTTTATGGATAAGTGGAAAATCAGCAGATTTACAACATACTGGATGTTAAGACAGGCTACTTCATCAAAACTTTGAGAAATATGAGCTCACATCTTGCCTGAAAGGCTGGGGTTGTACACTCAAGTATTTAACCAAAACAGCTGGAAGGAAAATGTCAGCATTTTTTTCCCCTTCAGTTAAAGACAAGCACAATTCTCAGGCCTTGTGCCTGAGTCATCCTAAGAATACCTCCTGCAAAACAGCTTCAGATGGAAACAGTTTTTCTACTCGCTTTCTCCAAAAACGCACTCTCTCACCTTACTGCACCAGAAGACATTTGGAAAGTGATTTTAAAAACTACTTTGCATGTGTTTTTTTTCAGTGGACACAAAGATACCATTTTAATCATTTTTTTCTTGCATTGATCATCTAGATCACTAGCAGAGAAATGAACTGCAGTGACAAAATTCAGCTGACATGGATTAATGCAATCACACTATGCACACTGGGCAGTATTACTGAAAACAGAATTGTAGGGGGTTGTCTTTTTTTTAGGAGGGGGGATGCACAGCTTGAGAAAACCACTGATGCAAGTTCAAAACTCTGCAATTTCCATTGCTACTTCATTTCAGAGAGCGAGTGAAAAGAGGCTGGAGGCCCTGTGTGGAAACCTCCATTTTCTAACTACTGAAACTCACCAGGCTAATGCACCAGTACCAAAGTGCTGTGATTTCACTGGATGAGAAGTGTGTCCAAAGGCACTTGTTATTAAATGCACAAAAACCACAGTCAATCAAATAAATAAAAACACGCTGAGCACCAGACGGGCGGTGCAGAGAGGTGTATGCAGAAGGGCTCAGATTTGGCACTGAGGGACCTGAGCCCACTCCCATGTCCCACTTGGGCCATTTCACACCTCCCACTGGGGGAAGCCTCATGCTTCGAGCATCCACATTTGCACAGAGCACAGGCAGCAGTGAGAAGGGCACAGGATGGGAAGGGCAAAAGGCAGGAAGCTGATGCAGCGGGTGAAGCAGATGCAAGCTTGGAGCTCTTCCCTGGATGGCAGGTTCCCTCAGCACCAGTGGCAGCATTTAATCGCAAGGCACCCTGCCTGCAGGAGGGAATACCTGCCAGGGCTGGGAGGATGAAGAAGCGAGGAGGTTGCGGTGCTTGGCTTTTCCCTTTCGCTAGGAGGAGGAAAGGCTCTTTACAACCCACTAAAACATGAACGTTACAGTCTTAATGGGCTTTGGTTAACTGAGATGAATCCCGAGACTTCCTTTAACTAGCTAATTAAAAAAAAAGGAAAAACAATCAAACCCCAAGAGTCTTGTCTGTACAAGGAGCCCATTAGGTTAATTGAGAGAGCAGCACAGCTGGTGGGGCAGTTGGCAGGGATGCTGCCTCTTGCCCATCCCTCGGGAAGTGCGAGCCGAGGCTCGGCAGGTCCCTGCACGCAGGCTTCCCGCGCAGCAGAAAAGCCTCCAAACCTGAGAGCCAAGTGGCACAGCTTGAGGAGCAGGTCCCAGCTGCACCCTGCGCTCACAGAGGGATGGCAGCATTGCCCCTCCCTGCAGAAGCAGGGGACCCTGCAGACAGGAGGTTCCAGGGCTGGCAGAGCCAGGGACCTGAGGATGCCTTTGATAGCTTGGAGTTCCCACTGCTGCCTTCCTGCTGCAGAATGAACACCTACAATGCTGGCAAACAGCAGAAAAAAGGCATTTCACTAAACCCATAGGATGAGGCAGTCTTCTCACTTAAATTTAAATCTACTTTTAATTAGAAACCGTTCTTCTGTCCCCATACATTTCCCTTTTCCAATTTAATGAGGAACACCCAAAATTAAAAGGAAGAGATCAGATGAGGAAAAGCAGTCCCTACATCTTCTCTGTAATTTTATAGTGTGGGAACTTGACACTTTTTGGCATATGGTTTGTTTTGTGGTTTCTCCTCTCCAGTTTGAAGCTTAGAGAATCACAGTACCACAGCACAACACACTGCCAAACACTAAGCCTGATAATTGATAGCACAGATGACCCCAGCCTACCAAAAATGCGACATAAAGCAGATTAAATCTCATCTTGTCAGATGCTACTGCGTTTGAAGATTGCTCGTACAGCTGCAGTAGAGGGGGGAAAAAGACTTCTTCAAAATTATGTGAATACAAACCCCTTAGCAACTAGTAGGATGATGCAGGAGCTGTTTGTCAGTTTAAAAAATATCATACACTTCTTTCAAACATAAAAAATGAGATTTAAAACATCTTAAAATGTTCTACTAGTCATTATAACCTTGATTAATGACCTGTTTTATCAGCTTTTCAAGAATATTTTATGCATTTTTCCCTTTAATGTCAACTCTGAATGCTCATCATACTCCCTGCCATATATAATTATTTGATTTAAAAATGAAGAACCCATGACAGATACTTTACATAACCCGTTGAAAAATAGAAGATAAAAGTCCTCTTATTATTCTTCATTTTAGGAAAAAAGGAGCTTGCAATATTTGAAAATACAATCTATATTCTGCAGATTAAATTAGTGCCAGCAATGAACTGCTACACTGTACATACAATAAAACAGTCAACGGAAAAGCTGTATGTAAATTAAATAAATAATAGCTTTATCCTTGCCATCACATGTATTACTTAAGCATGGCAAGGGCTCCTGATGAGCCTGACAAGGTGTATGCGCATAAATTACAGAGGCACTTTGCATATGAACCCAAACTCAGCCCCTGTGCCATCAATTTATAACTAGGGAGTTTCAGCTTTTTTAGTTTACATGATTTGAATTTCTATTATGAGACTGTTAAAGTCGTTAAAAACTGAGCAAAGGAGAGGGGGGGAAGGAAGGGGATTTCTGAATGGCTGTCTCCTCACAGAAGGACGCAGCAAACAGTGAGGTACCTGTGGGGATGGGCATAGTAGCTGCCAAGCACAAAACCTCAGATGCGCAAGTGAAATATCTTCAGAAATATCTCCTGCTTTGGCACCTTTGCACCCAACCCCGCCAGGGTGGCACTTTACACACAGATTTTCCACCTTCTCCACTTTTCACTTCACTCCCTTTTCCACTTGTCCCACAAAGCCAGGCAACCCTACATCCTAAGTGTCCTTCCCACAGCCACCAGAAATAATTCATTTACACATTGTCTCCCTCCTGAACCAAAGTACAAATGAAGGCACTGATTGCAGGGCCATTTGCATAGCCCCTAATCAGCCACCCAGCACAGTAATTACACCATTGCTACGCTGACGCTAGAGCATTGTTCTGCTCCCCTGCCAAATTCTATCTGTCTACCTAGGATGGGTGATTATTATCACTAAAATATGCTTAATAATTATTTAACAGCCTCTAGGGCATTCACTGTTCCAGGCTTATATTTGGCTTTTTCTTCCTTTTTTTCTTTTTCTTATATGTCATCCTATACCAGGGATAAAAGTTAAAACAAGATATTAAAGTCACTCAAGAATCACCCTAGTTCACCACCTTCTCCAAGCTGCTGCCATGTGCACCTTTATACCTTCCGCACTGAGACAGCTTCCCTCCCCCTGATAGGTTTACTGGCCTTTGATGTCATGTCCCCAAACTGGAAAAAAGAAGTGTGGTTTTAATTAATTCCTTTTTTTTTAAAGCCCGATAGAGAAATTAGGTAAATGTCAGTGAAATGCCTGCAAACTTTTTAAAAACCAACCAACCAAAAAAGGCAAGACCAAAACCAAACACCAACTTTTCCACTCACCAGAAACATGTAAAAACAACAACACCTGGGGCCCAACAGATTTCTTTAATTTATGTATTTTCTCAAATACAGATCCTATGCCAAAGCAGCAAACAGTGGAGATAGACACTCCCTAGCCAAAGAGCGGAAAAACCTCCCATCCATCTTTCTGGTACTAAAAAGCACTCATCCTCAACTGCAAGGCTGCTGTGGGAGGGCTTGCCCAGCACAGAAAGGCACAAAACTGGTTCAACAGGTAAAACAACATCAAGAATTGTGTTTCATCACCTGAGGTAACAGCGTGGAGGCTGTCTGCAAGTTCTCCGAGGGGTCAAACTGCACTGTAATTTCTTCTTCTATTTGTGTCATTCCCCAAATGCTACTGAGTTTACATGGCAGAAATCATGGAAGTAGATATATTCAAGCACTGAGGAACCCAGAGTATCAACCAACCGACTATCTTGTTTAAATACAGATTAATTTTCTTAAGCTTAGCATATGCTGTAAAGATCATCTCTTTACTGAGATCCTAAATCTTAATACAAATGGTTTAAATGGCTAAATCTTTAGTAAGACTTTGGATCCTGAAGTTCTTATAGTTACCTGATATTAATATGGACAATAAACAGCACTACCAGCTAAGAAAAAAAAAAAGTATTTCTTTATGACACTAACAAGAAACGAAGCAAAGTCAAGCCAAAAGCCCAGCCCAGCATCTTGCCTCCAGCAGCCAACAAGAGCATAAGACCAGATAAAAGCAGAAGACACGTGCTAAGTTGAATACTAAAACCACACAGCTCTGAAGCAAGGCCCAGAAGCTCTATTTGAACCTAACAGGCCCCACAGATTATTCCTACATCAGTTTCTCCAAGGGTGCTTTCAGTCTGCGTGAGCTTTTCATATTTTCCTTCTTCAAACTGCAGGGCCTCATCTACTTATTCATTCCTTATACAAAAGCTGTTCAACAGACTTATGACCTCTGCAACTTTTGCAGTACAATTTTATCCTCTTTGGATGTGGAAGTGAAGAAGGGAAAGAGAATAACAAGGAAGATGTCAGAATTAATCCTACTCTTCAAGATGAAGGCACATCACAGATGTTCCTGTGACAGACACATTTTTCTCTACTACTACCATACACATTCCTAATGTTTTATTTGCTTTTTGACAGCTAGTGAGTACACAATTGACTTCTCCACACAAATATATGAACCCCCAGATATGCCTGAGTGTTAACAAGCAAGTCAATTTAAATGAAAAGTTTGAATAATTTTCCTGTGGACATCACTTTCCATTTATCCACACTGAATTCCATTTGTCATTTTATAATATGGTTGCACAGCAACCAAATGTCATTCTGAAGTCCTTTCCATTTTCATTTGCATCTTCATCTTCACCTCTTCTCCATCAAATCAGCAACACTGCCACTTCACTATGCATGCTCTTTCCTGGATCACTCAAAAGAACAGGAATCGAGGCACTTTTCTATTAACTGTAAAACAGCAGGCAGTGTTTGCTAAGGAGTGGATATTGACTGCAAAATGTGTAAATATCAGACTCTCGATAAATTTACACACAAATGATTTTTTTTCTAGGGTGTCAGGGGAGCTCACTTGATACTCGGTCTTTCCTCCTTAAAATCCTATCAGTATTTCCAGCCTGTCTTTAAAACCCAGCCTCCCCAAGCACCATCCTTCTTTTACCATGTAGCTCAAAGACCATGTCTCTGGGCCATCACCTCCAGCCACCCAGCCACCCCTCACCAAGCTCCTGACAGTGCTGGAGCATCTTCATGCATCAGCCTTATAACCAGACCAACTCTAACACACAGCTTAGGACTTCTTCCAGACCAACGGTCAGCTACCGTTTCGTGCTATTTGATAAATCCACTTTGAACAGGGATGCAAAAATCACAATCACCTTCAAAATCTTCTTTGGTATAAATAAACATTAAATGTGAAGTTAAAGCTTTTCAGGTATCTCTTTTTTTTTGCATGCTTGTTTTTCCAAGAACTTAGTATTAATAGGTCTTAACATTACAAGCCAAAGCATATGAATACAATCCAACACACCAACAGTCATAATGGCATCAGCAGGTCTCAGTGCTAAAAAAAAAAACCCAGAACAAAAATCCAAAATTAATTTATATTAAACCTCGCTCTACATACTTTGAGAGTTTATCTTTTCATAGTAACCTTTTACTTTTACCCTGATTTTTTTTTGCATGCTGAATGAAATGTCACTAGCTGCGGCTTTAAAGCAAGAAACAACAGAAATTGGACTGAGAAAACAAAAAACACCTTTGAAAAACTAGTCAGTACAAGCTGATGTAGGACTGGGTGTACCTGAAACAAAAAACTTGTGCAAAGGCACAAAGAGATGATATTTTCTTGTTAAGAAAATATCATCCAGCCATGAACAGGGGCTTATCCACTCTAAGAGGCTTACAAACGAACAGCCCTAGGCAGTTCATGTTCTCTTCTCAGGGCAAACACAAATTGGGGGTTAAGCCAGTATGTCATTTCAGTGATTTATTTTTACTGCTACAGAATCACAGAACAGGTAGGGCTGGAAAGGACCTTAAGATCACCTAGTTCTCTACTTGCTTCCATCCTCCCTCAATACCCAAGACAAAAACCAGGTCTAGAGTATCCAACTGAGCATTCGGGTATTCTCCAGTCCCTGTGCCAATCCCATCAAAGATGATAGGAACAAGGATAAAACACCTCTCCAGAAAATGCACATGGCCTGCACAGGGTTAGGCAGACCCTAAACAGAGCAATGAAGTTGTGGGCCAACTACCCTACGTTATCCAGATTTGCCAGACAGTTCCCAAGGTACAACTATGGGAAGGAGGGGGCCATTTGGCAGGCATGCTGAGAGGAAATGAGGCATGTATGGGAGATGTTCTGTAACAAATGGAAACAAACACGGATCATATATTCAGCGACACATTCCCAGCAAATTGGGATGAGCTGAAACTACAATGCTGCAGCTTTCTTATTTTACTAGTTTTAAAGAGCTATTAGAAAGGAGCTGCTCGGCCACTAACCATTAATTGAAGTTGCAAGCTGACCTTGCAGAGCACCCCACAGCACAGCAATAGGTCCTACACCATCACCCTCCAGCACTGTAAAAATGCAGATGTCTGCTATTTTATTCAGGGCTGAATGGCAGATAGGCCTTGTAAGACAAGGCTGTACAAAACAGTTGCTTTTTTTCTTAGAGAACATGGATGGAGGGGAGGAAAATATCCTGGGGGCCAGATTCAGGCCATGTCCTGCCAGCTAGTAACCTCCCATCTAAACAGGTACCTCTTTCATCAGGGAAAATAGAGGACTTGAAGTCTTCTGTCCCAGGAGGCCAAGTGACAAACATTCACATTATTATGAAGAGATTATTCTCTGGTCACAACCATATGGCAGCCTGCTAAGGCTGTGCTCAGCTTTAAGCACTTACCTTGGCTACCCTGCAAGCCACACAAGCCACTTTCTTCCACAAGCCCCGTAAAACAATGATTTCTGCTGGGAGCAGGGCTGTGCTGGTCCCAAGGCACTTGTTAAAACCTGTCTCCAGCACAGCCAGCTTGCATCCTGCTTCTCTCCTCCTTCGTGCCTGCTCCGGCTGGCCCCAGTAGCTGAGAGGAAGGCTGGCCCCAGGGGACACCACAGTGGCTGGCCCCCAGCTTCCCACTGCACCTACAGGCACCCTGTCTACCCCAGCTCATAGAATCATAGAATAGTTAGAGTTGGAAAGGACCTTAAGGTCATCTAGTTCCAACCCCCCTGCCATGGGCAAGGACACCTCCCATTAAAACATGTCACCCAAGCCTCTGTCCAACCTACAGCTCACCTGTGAAGGACAGCACTGAGCAGTCCCCAAGTCCTGCAGCGAGTCAAAATTGCTCAGATCACACAAACGCAGTAAAGGGCAGCAGCAGACACAAAAACCCCAGTATGATTTATAAGCATCACTGATGAACAAAAATGTGTTGCAACAGAGCTCCCACACTCCAGCCCCTAAAATATAATAGAGTTCTCCCTGAGAAGAAAGCAGGCTGAAATATCTTACTGGCATTCCTTTTTCTATTATCTCTGAGATACCCTTGGACAACAAATAAGCTCCTGAAAAAATATCCTGAAATGTTGACACTGTAAATTTAGTTCATTAATCTTTATACAAAAAGCTGGTTATTACAAGAAGCTGAGAAGGTTTTGTTTAGTAAATAAAAGCTATGAAACAAACATGGTAGTATACAGATAGTTAAGTGTACCATTAATATGCTAAATGGTATTCTGAAAAATGAAGCAGAAATTACATAGATCCACTCACATTCACCTCATCCCACAAGAAGGACAGTTCCTGTTGCCATGGAATAGCTTACGATACCTTTAAAAAAAACCCAAGTAAAATCTAAACCAAACCCAAAACCTTGTCCTCTTCCCCCCTTTTTCTAGTTTTGTTGGTGAAATTTTCCTTCTCTACTTGCAAGCTCGGGAAGACAATTAACTATAGCTGCCTCTTACACACCTACAAAGTGATGGCACTCTGCAATCTGAACATCACCCGCGTGTTTTTTCCCTTTTTATTTAGAATTCACGCCCAATTTTGCATCGTCTGATTGAAGACGAGGGGGCGGTGAGGAACATGTGGGAGAAATCCACAGCAAGCTGCTGCACACACCATCCCATCCTGCATTTGGAAGCAAACAATTCAGCCTGAAGGGAGCTTGATTCAATAGCAATGTGCCACAGGGAGCACCCAGAGACTTCAACTCCTCATGTTTTATTTGGCCTTTAACAGAAAGATTTTGCACAAATCAACTCTGTGCCACACAGTGCAGAAAGTCTTGCATCCAACTTTATTAACTCGTTTACATAAGGTATTTTTTGGGTTTGTTTTGTTGGAACAATGACTTCTGGAAAATATGGTGAGTGGGAGAAGAAATTATTAGAATGTACAACTTGACTAAAACAATGAAAATGCAAACCCAGGATAGCATCATGAAACTGCTTTCTGGGTTTGTTTTTAACATGCCTGTTCTGCCAAACATTTTCTTGCTAGCACTAAAATTAGTGACTTGAGTAACAGCCACAAATTTCCAAAACGATTAATATTTTAAATGGCTTTTTCACCCATCTATACCTTAATCTGTTTATTTCAGTTTTAAATGTCTTGCCTATTTACAGAAGTATTTTTCTCATTTTTTTTTTCTTAACAGCTCACCTAAAATAAATTCTGCTCAAAGTTTCCACATTTCCAGCCAGAGAAAGGGCAACCGAGACAAAAATTGTGCATGGTTAATAGAAGAAAAAAAACAGTGGAAACTCTGCATGCACAAAGAAGGGAAAGCAGAGAGAATGAGGCCAACTGGACAACCTCTCTTGCTCTTTAATGTCTCTTCTCTGAGGAGGTTCACAGTGGCTAGTAAAGCACCAAGTCACCCTGACAGGCACCAAGAGCTGTGTTGAAGGAAAGCTTAGCCAGTTTCTCACCAAAGCCCTACTGGACACCAGGATTGGTTTCAACCAAACCTAATAAATACTGAAAGGTATTACACAAGGAAAGAGAAAAGGTGCTTGGGGAAAACACCAGCCCACAGCTGCAAATCTGATAATTTCTTCTGATGGCATCCTGCAATGGAAGACAGATTTATGATTGGACTTGATACTCTTGAAGGTATTTTCCAACCTAAATGATTATATGATGCATCACTTTTCACTGATGCTTACAGCTGACCCAGGCTTGCAGTGATGTAGCAGGGCACCTGCCTGGGGAACAGAAAGGCAGCCAGTGGCAGATCCCACTTTCTGCCTCTTGGGGGGTCTTTCCTCAGACTTTCTTGACAAATCATCAGTGATTGGCTGCCAAGGAACAGGTGCTGCTTTCCTAATACTTACTGTTCTCCAAATACTTATACTTCTCTCTGATGCTTACATCTCCAAATTTACTTTGACCGTTGTTATAAACCGGCTCGCAAACCTCTTGGAATGACTGGATTTTGCAGCGCATAAAGAACAGGAGCAAGGCTGGGCTCAGTGCTCAAGCTCTCTCAGGTTTCCTCTCGACAACCCCTCCTATGCCAAGAATCATATCAGCAAGACCTTCCTACTCTCCTCTTCTGCCACCAAATTCATCCAGTGCTGATATTTAAGGCTGTGAGTGGTAGGACAAGGTGTGCATCCACCAAATACACATATCTGGTATTCCCTCAGTAAACTGCAGTAGGTCAAAGGCCTCTGATGCCTCACACTTGGGGAAGACCTCAGGTTGTGCATGGAACTCAGCACTTATCTCTCTTTGTGGTTCTTAAAAACACAGGCAAATGTTTTGCTCCATGCTGAAATGGGTGAAGGAGAAGGAAAGGAGACAGGCAAGAGAAAAGATGGGGGGGGGGGTTGAGAAGAAAATGACAAAGTAACTGAAATCCATAAAATGATGAAGGACAGCAAAGCAAATAAAGTGTCTGCTGTAGAAATGATGCACTGAAATTATTCTCCTTTTGCTTTCTCTTTCCAGAGAAGAAAGATCAGTTCATGTTTGAGGACTCTACTTAGGAGAAACCGGAGCAAGCAGGAAAATACTCAGTGCATGATTTCTGATTTCTTTTTCCTTGTAAATAAACATTGGATAATATTTTATTGGTGATAGAATTTAAATAAAATATATACTCTTACAGCATATGACACGATGCTTTCCTATCTTCAGCAGTCCTTCTGTCCAGCTTCTCATTTTCTGTAGCTACAATTCATAATTACAAACCAAGCAACCTCAGGTTAATCCTGAGGCAAGAACAACCATTTTTTTTACAGGTAGTCAGGTCCCTGGCTTTTGGCTTCATGTTTTAAAATAAATTTTAAGCATATAACACTTTCAAAAAAAACCCAACAACTCAACCAAAACCAACCAAAACCCAAAAGCCAACTATAACTCATTGTTCAAATCAAGTTTACAGTTCAGGTGTTTAAATAACTTAGTTCTCAGCTGTTTTAACCAATTTAGCAATTACTTCCAACTGTTTTAAACTGTGACTGTTCTTATTTTCAAGAACTTCCAGAGACTAAGTTTTACTCAGATTGAACACTCAACAAGTATTCATTAACAAGTATTCATTAACTCAAGTCATGATTCAGCAACAGAATCTGACCTTAATTACCAATTATCAAGTGGGTAAAATTTACACTTTTGCACTCCTAGTAGATAATTTTGAAGATTTTGGTGGCTGCAATTTCATTACCTTACATGCTACAGTAAACAAATGATTTGGAAATTGCTACTCCCAATTCAGCACAAAAGCCAGGAGAAACCCAATGGCACTCAATTAAAAAAAAAAAAAAAAAAAATGGAAAAATTGGGATTGAAATCTGGAAAAGCAGATGACATTTCAAAATTATTATCATGATACAGTTCAGAGCATATAAATAGTTTAAGTTTCTGGTTTAATTAATAGTTTAACTAGTCTATCATTATACACCTTAGGAGTCACCTCCTTCTAGGACAGCTAGAGCAATGCAACCCAACCAGTAGCTAGCAGCCTCAATTGTGGACTATGGAAAAGTGTTTGTACATGGAATACCGTGTTACAACAAATATACTAAGGCAAAAAGCCACGATCAAAGCACTGACATGCATAAAGAAGTAAACAGGTTGAATCCCTGTATCTGTTTTAACTACTCATACATTCAATTTATGACCTGTTGGTGTGTAGCACTATGAAACTGACCTAAAGGTCTCAATGACTCTCTCTGCACAGGATTCATTCCTGGACACTTTGCTGATTTATAATTCTTTGTGGGAGGAGGTGGTATTTGGAGATAAAACACTGGGCTGCTTTAGGAAAAATACAGACAATAACAATACAACTATTTCAGAAACAGAAAAAGCTCAAAAAAGGATACTAGTACTTAGGAGCCTATGGATGATTCTGTATAAGAAGAGTTGAAAAGATCACAGCAGTTTAATTCAGAGGGAGGTGGAAAATATTTGACATAATAAGGGTATATTAAATAATAAATATTATAGGGAAGGTCAAACTGAGCATTACTGGAAAAAAAGACCATACTGAAACCTCATAACTCTTACTTGTAATATCAAGATGTAGGTCTTAGGAGCTGAACTTCTCACCAGTTTTATCAATTTATCTCAGCTCTCATTTCCTCCCTGCTTTCAGGCAGATATTTAAAATGCATTTGTTTGAGATTTAGCTTTCCCACTGCAAATGAGTTCATTGATCAATTTTGTCTGAAAAGACAAATGAGAAACCCTTTTAAACACAATGAGATATTAGGCCTTGGGCTTTTGTCATGAAATACTAAAGCTCTGTACTGGGGAATCTCAACACCCACTTTAAGAACAACACACCCTGGCAAGGGCGAACAGATAACGTTCTTGTTAGAGATCAAATGGGATATTCAGAACACCACCCAGCTACTAATTGCACTGCATGAAAGGTTAAAAAAAACCCCATAGAACAAAATACCATGGTCCACAGCTGGTGCTTGCAAAATTACCCACTGAACCACTTGTTAATCTCCCACTGAAACACTTTGCAGGGGCCACTTCGAGACAGGATACTGATGAATCACTCTGGGTTTGTTTTAAAGAAATGAGGAAAGAGTTAAAAATAATTCTGGTTGCTTTAGAAACTGACATCCTTTGTTTTGGTTGAGATGAAATACCATTACATGCATGCAATACCCTTTAAACTTGCCACTATTCCAACAATAACTGAAGCTGTTCTAAGAAACTACCACCCAAATGGAGATCGCCACAGATTTACAGTAAACTTGCCCTTGTAAAGTCGGAGTAATATTGCAATATTACCAAAAAACCCAGATGAGCCTAGTTCAGAGTGACCTGACAGTAAACACCAAAACATGACTGTAAGTCGCTGCCCACCGACTCCAGCAAAAACACAGCAATCCAAATAGCAATAGAGACTTTTCTATTTTCAACAGCAACTCCAAGCTAAACACATTTTCAGCAAATGCAATACTCAACCCAAATGGTTAAGATGACATTTCTACCACAAGAATATTAAAATACTCCTAAAATTTAACAATTAAGTTAAAACCAATGAAGTTTTATCATGCATTTTAGCTTTACCATTGCACTTCACTCAGACTGCAACCTCTTAGATGAACTCATATTCTCATTTGCCAATATAGGCACTTAAGTTCTAGTCACAAGCATACCTGACCGCTGACCCTTTAATATTTCTTTTAAACAACACAGACTTTTAAACTTGTAAGCTGTTTGCTTAGAAGCTGGCACCACTCCATCTAAAACCATTTCAATTACTTGAATGCAAGCCTGTAAAGGGATTTTTGTTTTGCAGTATTTTATTAGTTTCCACAAACCCATTCCCAAGCCCATCCATGCTGAGCCCACTATCTGCCCTGAGTCCTGGCAGCTGCCGATGGCTCACAAGAACACAAACCTCCTGTTTAGACATCTGTTCCTGCCCAAATGAACCTCAAGGGACTACGTAAATCAACCCAGCAATAACTTTTAATTCTTAATATAATATACTGGAATATACTGATGTTCCAGTAATAGCCACCTATATCCAGTATATGATGCTACATGTGACAATGCATGTGACCCAACTCATAACTCTTGATCTGAGCCTATCCTAACATTTTGGAGATTGTTCTGAGTCAAACTAAAATTGAAAACATTGATAGGCAAAACAAAGCTCAATAGTTTGCAAACTAAACTGCCATCTCTGCCTCTACATATGCATATGAATGTACACATTTTTAAGGATGCATAATTAACAGTAAGAAAATAGTTCTCAGAAACCAGAAAGCTGAAGTATTTATATCAATAGCTGAATCTTTCTCACTCTATCTGCACAAATAAACCTACTGAAGTTGCCAGCTTTTGTTAAAGTGAGCAAGATTAGGTTCTAAACATAAATCAATTTAAGCAGTCAGAAACCTTCAAGAAGTACTAAAAGTTGCTTTCAAATTCCTTGCAGATTCTTACAAATTGAAAGTCATTGCCTTAGCCTGTGGAAACAAAGTTAGTGTTTTCTAATGCAAAACAACATTGATACCACATGCAACATAGTTCCTGTAAGGTCATTTAAAATCAGAATGAAAGTATTTCTAGATAGTATTACAAAGGTGGTTGGGAGTGTTGGGGGGTGGTGGTAAAAGGGGATACTGATCTTACAACTGCAGGATTTTTTCGAAGTCCAGGTATCCACGCTGGTCAGACAGATTTGGGTTGGTTTGGGTTTTTCCTTTTTTCCATTGTTTCTTTTTTTTTTCTTCCGAATTTTGCTATGTATTTATAACCATAAAAGTCAGTGAAAGTGCCTTGATTTGCAAGAGGCACTACAATCAGACAGATCTAAGATAAAAATAAACCTCATTATCTGTAAGGTTGCTCTCAAAAGTCAACACATTGGCATCACAAGAAATTAATTCATCAGGATATTTCTGACAAGCACAGCGCTTTGCTCTGAAAGGTCACTTTTCTAAATTAAGCATAAATATCTAAATACCTTTGCCGTTGTGCTGCACATCCCAAACTTAACTCATTAATGGCTTTCACAGTAAAATCAAATACATTTGAAATAAATTTATGAAATACAGCTTTATACGCATTTAAATTTGACATTTCCAACCCTATTCTATGATTCTATGATTTGTTCCGTAAGCAATGTAAGCAAACAGTAAGGCCTGTTCAGACATTTCATAAACCACCTTAACTGAGAATGTGCATACTTAATAAATGCAGAATAGCCTAGTTTTGCCCAGAAAGCGTCCTCCTTTTAAAACTCCCCCCCCTAAAGGCACACTGGTAAGCCTGAAAGGTAGATCTAGACATCACTTCCACTGTTTAGGACCAATGTCCTACACACCGCGGTCTGCTGCATGATGCCTCTACATCCCTTCCCATCTTTCCTCTCCCCTATCAAACAAGACACCTAAGTTGCTGCCCAGGACTTTGGTTCTGATTCAAATCCTGCTTCCTGAAGGCACTTAGTTGGGCTCTTTCAACCAGCAGTGGCAAAGCCTTGTGATAAACTATGGAAAATACCCACCTCTTTCCTTCCACGTCAGAAAAGGAAACTTCTACCCACAACACCAACAAGAAAAAGCAGCTCCACGGGATGAAAACTGGTGCCAAACGTACGTGCCAAAGACAACTTCTCTCCGTGAATAAATACAGCACACAGGATAAAGCTTCTCCCCTTTCGCACCGACTGGAGTTCTTCTGTGATGAGTGGATTTGCTGCAGCATCTGCCTTCCTGGCAGGCAAGCCTGACAGGAGTGTCTTCACTTATGTAACTGAATTTCTTGAGTACACAATTACCCAACACACCCAAGGCACTCCAAGGGTTGGTTTGTTTTTTTTTTTTTCCTTTTTATTAAAGAAAAATTAGTTTCTAGATGGAACTTTTTTTTTTTCGGTTCCAAACTCAGGTTTGCAAGTGAAGCCACAGAAGCGCTCTGAATGTGGTGCACCAAGACCCTTAGCATCCCAATAAAGTAGGTATTAATCTTTTGGCAGCACATCTCTGTACGGGAACGTAGGCTGAGCTGAGCTCCAGACTTGCAAGAGACCTCGACATTCTCAAGAACCTCCTCCATTTTCACCTGTGCAACTTTTTCCTCCTACTGCAGGTTATCAAGTATCTGCAGAACATTCCTCCCACAGCCACACAAGACAGCCACCTACCCAGCAAGCTCCACCACCCGAAACAAATGCCCTTTCTGCCTTTTCTCATCACCTAATATTTGACTGTTCTTCCTTAATAAAACCCTTTGACTTGTTTTACAAGAGAAAGACAGTGGCGGAAAGCAGGATACAAACAATTAAGGGAGTATTTGCCCATGAAAAGGCAACAGGACAATGTGTGGGAAGATGCCCGCAATCAAGGCAGTCAACTGCAGTAAGACCTAGAAAATCGAACTCTGCATCTGAATAGCCATCAGTGAAGTCAAATACAGATCTGTCAGGCAGCACAAGCACAGACTAGGAGAGCCTTATTATAAGGATTTGTACTTGCCACAGTTTCTTTAAAATACCTTCCTGAACAAGTCTGCAGATAAAAGGCCATCTGAAAACCGTGGAAACCTTCCCATTGGGCACACATTCAGGAAAAGGCACAGCACAAACATGCTATGAAGCTATCAGTCACATCCATCAGCAGCAGGTCTGTGCCTGGCAGAGGGTGACAGAGATCTTTGACCACCTGTAAGTAAAAATGGGCAATCTGAGTAGTTAAAAGCAGGAATGGAAATTACTCCAATGCTGACATAGGTCTGAAGGTGACACGGGGAAATCACTGGTGTTCATATTACAGACTGCAAGGGAAGGATCAGGGCCCTATTTACTGAGCAGCATGCTGGACACATAAAAGGGTGGGGGTGGGAGGAAAGTAAGTTCCCTTCTCCAAAGAAGTTTTAGCTTAAATATACTATAAAAAAAATACTGATTCTATTTCACAAGCATTACAGATTTTCAAAATCCATCCTTCTGCTAGAGGTCCTAAACAGCCTGACAAAATCATTACAGCTGTTCAGATATCATTTACTCCTTCACCCAAAACACTAGTTAAAATTATTTTATCTAAAGCAACATGGTGGAACTTCACAACCACACTGTGTCTGAAGGCACTGTAAAATTCCCTTGCTCCATTGCTACGTTACACCTTGCTGCAGCCGACAAGTCTGCTACAACACAGTGTCACGCTAGAATGGAAGATGCAGGCAGGTTAGGTTGCCTGCTCTTCGCCATGCTCCCTCAACCACCCGGGGCTTTGCAGGGGAAGGGAAGCTCTACTGGGGGCCCTCTGAGCCGGTGGTGATACCCCAGCAGTTGCAGTGACAAGGGCAGACAGAGGCATTCCTAACACTGGGCACTTCTCTGGCTGCTGGGGAAGGGGCAGAAATGCTTTTCCAGATCTCCAAGATACTGAAGGAGCAGTTAAACCATCAGGTTAAAGGGATGTTGACGAATATTTGTCCTTGTCATTACTTCAAGTGGAAAAGAAAGGTTAAGTTTTCTGAGGGAAATTAAACCTCTTAATAGGAACAAGAACAAATAAGAAGTTGCCAGGACGTAAAAATGCAACCTCCAGAAAACTGTTCATGTTTTGATCTATACAGCCAATAAGGATACATTAAAAATAACCATGCTACACTCTGCTGAATACTGTTGACTTAAGACCTATGGGAAAGAAAATAAAAAGTAAATAACCAATCAGACTGTTGTTACACTGTTGATTGCTGAAGATACGCAGTGGGAAACGATGCCTCCCATCTCATAAAAAGACTTGAATTTGGTTTGCAAAGCAAGCCAAGATTTTATTTGCAATATTTCACTTCTAGTTCAGATTTGAGATGGCTGGTCATATTAATTTACAAATATTTGCTGTAGAAATATATCATGACGATTTTATGTTTAAGAACGCAGACTTGAAACCAAAGGGTGCAACAGTAAAGCTTTCTTAAGGCATAATGCCAAAGAAAACCAGAAGGCTGCAGTAAACCACACTAGTTAACACATTTTGGGAATACCTTGCACAAGCCAGTAAGAATCTTTGTGCTGTATTATCAAAGGGGCTTTAAGCATTATACTGCAAATCCTGTGTAACAAGAAGTGGCTGAAGCATATCAAACCATATACTGCCCTTTAAAATTACCCATATAAAAACTAGGTTTTAACAAATCAGGTTGACATTATATGCTAGTACTGCAGAGTAAAACGCATTATATGGCACATTATCCTCACAATTATCCCCAGAACAAGTAATGCATATCCATAAAATTAGAGCAACATAAACTGAAACACATCGTGGTTGGGAAATGCACTGTTAAGGTGCACAGCCATATTAACACTGGAGTCAGTACTGGGACTCTAATTAAGATATTCCTGTGTTTTGAAACCCTAAATTAAGTTTTATTTAATGCTCTACTGGCCATTTTTACCACTCTAATCTCACCAAAGGGCATGGTTGGCATTGTTTTGGCTGTAATAGTTGATAAATTTTCTATAGCTTAAAATGGCCTATGTCAGGCTGACACCTAGCTTCCCCAGCAAACCTGCAGGCTCCTATGCTGATGTCAGGAGGATGTTGCCAGAGGGATTCTGCCAAAAACAAACCCACTTTCTGTCAGAAAGTTCATTACCAAAATCTGAAGTGTTTCTGGGAAGGATGAATTTAAGCAAGTTTTACATCATAAAACATTTTCTAGAATGGTCAGTTTCATCTTTTCTTGAAAGAAAACCAAACAAACAAAACAAAGCACTTTTACCCAAAGCTTTAATTTTTTTTTTATTAAGTTACACTAAGGAAAGCTATGCAGACTTTGAAAAGTTAAATTTAAAAAAGTATTTAAAAATAACAATGAAGCTCCAATTTAATACACATTTCACTTCAGAAAAATGACATAAATATGACAAGTTTCATGTTTTCTGACATTTCAGTTTTTGTTGCTTTTTTCACATGAAATACAAGTTATAAAGGAAAACAAAGGCACACTTCTAAAAATAATGTCAACAATGATGCATGAATCTAATTTCATAAGCTTCAGATGCAGATGTTTTAATAGAGTACAAAGCTACTCTGAAGTTCATCTGACATACCCACAAGGAATGGCTTTGCACACACTTATGAAGTGTGGATTTATTATCTACTGTTCACTCAAATTGATGAATTAATTTACTATCATTCAGAGGACTCATTTTGAAACTACTATCAGTGAGAGGTGGGCCCATAAGGACTTCACGGAGTTGTGCAAGGTCTTGCACCTGGGTCGGGGCAATCCCAAGCACAAATACAAACCAGGTGGAAGTATGGATTGAGAGCAGCCCTGTGGAGAAGGACTTGGGGATGCTGGCTGACGAGAAGCTCAACATGAGGTGGCTTCAGTGTGCACTCGCAGCCCACGAAACCAACTGTATCCTGGGCTGCATCAAAAGGAGCATGACCAGCAGGTTGAAGGAGGTGATCCTGCCCCTCCGCTTTGCATTGTGAGACCTGACCTGCAGTACTGTGTTTAGCTCTGGGGTTCCCAACACATGAGGGATGTGGAGCTGCTCGAGCCAAGTCTAGAGGAGGGCCATGAGGATGATCAGAGGGCAGAAACACATCTCCTGTGAAAACAGGCTGAGACAGTTGGGCTTGTTCAGCCTGGAGAAGAGAAAGCTCCAGGGAGAACTTATAAAAGCCTTCCAATACCTGAAGGGGACCTACAAGAAATTTGGAGAGGGGCTTTTTACAAGGGCATGTAGTGACAGGACAAGGGGGAATGGCTTCAAGCTGAAAGAGAGGAGATGTAGATTAGGTATTAGGAATAAATTCTTTACTGTGAGGCATTGGCACAGGCTGCCCATAGAAGATGTGGCTGCCCCATCCCTGGTAGTGTTGAAGGCCAGGCTGGATGGGGCTTGGAGCAACCTGGTCTAGCGAAAGGTGTCCCTGCCCTTGGCAAAGCAGTGGAACCAGATGAGCTTTAAACCATTCTGTGATTCTGTGAATTTCAACAGGGATGTGTTTTGCTTTTTGAACAAACAATACTGTACCCATTGTAAAGCTGCAACTTAAGGATTTCAAAGACCTGGCCTCTGTTATATATACACACCTGTTCCCTTATAGTGGTCAACAGGAACACACAGATGAAAATCTCTCTGTTGGATGGAATAAATTAGATGAAGCTGAAATGCCTTCCCAACCACATGCTCCAAACTCAGGTGAGCATTTGACTCCCCTACTAATATGCTACCAACAGAGGACACTGGACAAAGAGCCAAACCTCAGAATTGAAACATTTCCAGAGCAGTGCAAAGCCTAAACTTAAGAAAATGGTTAACCCAGAAAACCCCGTAGTTCTTCACTGAAATTCAGACTGTGCTCACAGGCTGACTATAAAGTTCCCAAGGATTTTAAGAGAACCAGAATTTCATCTTATGATTTTATTAGGAAACCAAAACTTCCTGGCACAACCCCACAACATCCACCTATTTGTGGGAACTCCCTTGTTACGATTTCCATTCCCCTGTGGCAGACAACTCTGCAAACCAGCCAAATCTCACACAAAGGTTTGCTTCTCCATCGCTGCTCTGAAATCCCAGGGCGTAGATGAAAGTGAGGACTAGCTGTCTTGGAAAGAATCCAGGCACAGAGCAATAAAAAAGCAGGTAGCAAGACACCTACCAGCAGCATAAAATTCCTCTTCAGGAAAGGGAAGTGATGCTGGTTTCTGATGGCATGGCTCAGTGATGAGAAGCAGAAGACAGTAAGTGGGATGCTGGTGGGGAGGTGAGGGTGAAATGCCCCAGGGGATTGCTTATGGGGAGATGGGGAAAGTCAGGTCTCAGGGTTAAGGAACTTGTGATGAGATTTATAAGTTCAGTACCAGTGCCCACCACAACCTTCCTATGTGCTCCAGTCCACAAAACGTTTCTGTGCCCCAAGGATTTACTGGAAAGATAATTTATGTTCCTAAGGAACATAGTTGCTGCAACATGAGGACTTACAGAGAAATTTAGACAGTTTCTTGCCAACTACTTACATAAAACATACTCTTGAATTAACCCCTTAGATGCCCTCCTGAACACATCTCCTTTTCAATGCCTTTTCCAATGGCACACAGAAATTTGAAGGCATCTTGATTTGTTACTATTTCATCACACATTACTATAGCATACAAGGTAGGGACACAGACTCCTCCTGGCCTTACACATTCTGATAGGTTCTACTAATAGTCAGACCAATGACTTCCAAAGTCAAGCGCCCAACCACAGTTCTCTTAAACCAGCCTTGGTGCTCAGCAAAGGACTTTTTGAAAACCAGACCCTATTAAACTGTCTCACGCTGGGTCCACATAAAGCTAGCTGCCTAAAAACCTTGTGGAAAACACACCTGACTTCTGTCTGTGTCTCCTAATTATCATATGGACAATGTGAAATTAGGGTAGTTAGAAAGTAGCCTCCTCTTCCAACTTGTAGCAATTAATTCCAAAGTAAAACATCTTCATAATATGGTTGAGAGTTTTCAAAGGCACTATGATGCTGGTGACAATTTTAACTAATTTTCCCATGGAAGCTGATGGTAAAATCCTGCCAATTAAAACAGCATTCATCTAACTCAACTTCCAAGTACTCTTGAATATCACACTCATAACTCTGAGGTGAGGTAACAGCCTGTTTCAATCTTTTGGAAAACGATCTTTAAAGATAAAACTTATTACAAAGTAATAAAAACCTGATATTTATCTTGCAATCACAATAAAGATCTATAATAAAGCACGAATGTTTAACCAGAATAAAATCTTACTGTGCTCAGCATGAACTGGTTTGTAACCATACACTTTATAACATACAATATCCAAACAGCAAAGACCGAAATAGTATGGTGCACCCGTACAGTGTCTCAAGCGGACACTTAAACCACACCAAAAGAAACCCATGCTCAGCCTGCCACCTGACATTACCCCTCTGGCTAGGCTAGCAGAATGATCTTTGTTAAGACCCAAAAGCTTCATTCCTGGTTCTCAATCTCCCTCTACTACCCACTTTCTAGACAAAAGACAACTCGCAAAGGTTTAGGATCACTTTAGGTAAAACACACTACACGAACTTACACAGTCAAATTTAATACCAGAAAAGAATTTCCAAATGTATTTACGTAAAGATTTGTGCTTGGGTTTTCTTCTGGAGCCTCCTTCTAGATAAATTCCATGGCTGAGTTATAGGTTCCTTCTCACTGTCTTTTCACAACATAAGCCAGGACTGTAGGAACCAATATTAATAGCTGATGCTCTGGTACACACTGTGTCCCGTCATCTATCATCTCCAGGGCCATCGGCACTGCTGGGATTTACAATCAAATCACAGTACATAACAGACAAATGAGCAAATATTCTTCTTAATTTAAAATGTCATTAATTTCATTATAATTATATTGACTGTAGTAAAGGTCCACCATTTTCAAGCAGTGCACAAACACTTAATTCCCTGTGACAAGTATACATATACCGAAATATACTGAGATAAGCTGACACTAGTTCCATATCAGGGAAGTGAAAATATCAGAAAGGTATATCTACACAACATTGATAAAAACTACTCAACAATCCAGCAAGCTTCAGAAAGGCTCCAGAAGTGAAGCAAACAACAGGGCATGTTTCACCTCCTTCAAGAAGGAAGCATTTACTGAAACCCTTCACTGTCAAAGGTAACTGCCAAAACAGCAGCAATTAATGCTTTCAGCTGCATATGTCCAGCCAATCGAAGATGATTGTAAGGTTAAGCTTCATCCATCTTCATTTGTTTATAAATTTGCCAGGGTAACTGCAATTAACTTACCAAGTTTCAGGCTGAACTACTTTGGGGTCAGGGGAGACAGGATGGGAAGAAAGGTTAATGTGAAGTCATGTGTTTGCTTTACAAGCCTAAATAAATAACTGCTGGTGATGCAGAACAATACAGCATTTTAAAATAAACAAGAGTCAAATCCCTCAAGCTCAAACAACCAAAACATAAGTTACTTTATCTCTTGGAAAGTAGTTCTCAGTATTAACAAACATCAGACATATGTGAAAGAGAGAGCTGAATTACACAAGAAAGACCCTTGCTGTACACTTCTAGAAATGCAGCTGAAGCAGTATTTCCAGTTCCTGAAAAGGACAGCTGTAAGTTAGTCTGCGGGCAACCCTGGGTGTCTAAACGCAAGCAAAGTTCTCATACCCAAACACTTCAAGTTCTCTGAGCAAATAACAGTTGCTCATATCCAAAGAAGACGTCAATTCTGCAGGCTCCTTCAACAGGCCTACTTTGCTAAATAAACACTCTGACAATGGAAACATATAGCAAATTCCTGATGGGAAGTTTCAATGGCTGTAGGCCCACCTGCCACCCTCCAGGCACAGGCAGGCATCCCTGGTCCCTTGATAGCTACTTCTCAGCTCCTTCCTGCACTGCCTGGAGGGTGCTGAACCACTGCATAACCCTGCTGCAATAAATCTCACCTCCTGGCTTCCTGTGCTGCTGCCCCTGTGCCTGCACAGTTTGGTACAAATGTATTATTATTCAGCTTTAGGCATTGCCAGCTCCAACTTCTGCATTTTTTATTAGAATATCCATGCATGCACACAGGTAGCAGGTATGCTTCGCTAGTTAAATGCTCTTCTCAAATGTCTTCATACAAAAAATACCCTACTTTTGGAAAACTGTTTTGGTTGTAATTTTGTTGGGTTACCCCTGCCAATAGAATTTGGAGATAAAAGATACTGTCACAGCTGTAAAACTAATGCTAAAGCTACATGACAGGTTAGTCTTCGCCTATTTCTACTATAGCATCCTTGCTTCAACTCCTTCAAGTTCTTATAGCCTGCTTCTGTCTTTTTCATATGAATACTAATTGCAAAAGCGAAATGCCTTGATTCATGTAGACCAAACAGAGCCTTTTCTCTGGTAATAGCCTGGAAGCTAATAACTATTTTAGAGCAGTTCCCGTACACTGAAATGCTGTTATTAGCTGTTTATGTAACAGTGAATTAACCCCCACCGACACCTTTCAGGAATTCATAACCATAGTGCACAAAACGTACTTTGCAAGAGCTTGTTAATATGGTAAGTGCAAAAGCTGTCTTGATTTAGAAGACTGTCTTTCAAAGCAAACACGCTTAACCTGCAGTTTCAGTCATGGAAGAAATTACTCAATTAATTGCAGACAACAAAAACAACAGGGTTATAACTAATGTACAGTAAATGCTCTGTGGGTGTAATGCAAGCTCATTTCCCAGTAGCATACTCTCACATCCTAACACATTTCTTATCCCACAGCTGTAAAACAGTTTTAGAATGTTAAATTTACTTAGATTTTTTTTTTTTTTCCCTGCACACATTTGTTTTCTGGCAATGAACATTATTGTTAACCCAGGTGGGATCTGTTAAGAAACACGTTTACAATATACTACTTTGTAGCATGGTGTTTGTCATACTTTCCTCCAGACAATCCACCGTCTTTTCCAAACTTAAATCCTAACATCAGTATTTATGAAGTTTTTGCCTGCACTAATGAGACCCTTGGGGCAACAGAAGAAGAGATCGCAGTGACAGGAGTCAATAAACTCTCACCTGCTTCTAGGACTTCAGGCAGGCAAAGAGGAGCAAGAGGTTCTAAAGCACAAAAAGACCTCATTGGTGACACACCAGTGGGAACTGCTCCCATTCTGCTATTAAGAGATGGAGTAAGCCACTAATAATTAAAGATAATAGGAAGAAAACTTACCGAAGCAGACACCGGTGCCTTCTTCCATCATTCCTTCCGTTCATGCTCGTCTACCAACAACCTGACCTAGGCTAGACACAAGCGCAGGGCTAATATTTAGAGCGGCTGCTTGCTCAGGGCTTGTATGTTTTCATGGTATGTTTCTATGCACAGCTTCCAACTACTACGGTTACAACTAACTGCAGCAATAAAACACACAGAGGAAAATTAAGAGACCCCCCTTCTAGCACGTGAAATATATACTATAGCCTAGCCAGAAGCACCCACGAACGCGCATCTGCTGACACCAGCCCAACACCTCACACCGATCCTCCTCTCTGGAGTCTGGGTAGTATATTCTCAGCCTTGCCCGCACATAAGCGCACCTCACCCTGAGACAACACCCCACCACCACCCCTCCGCACATCTTTATTTGATTTCGAACGAGGCCCGCGGAGCTCGCCCCCCTCATCGGGTTCAGACGTAATCTCTTTATCCTTTCCCAGTTTTTCCTTTTTTTCCTCCCCTCCCATTTTTCCTTTCTTCCCTTTTTCCATCCCACTTTTTTCAATTTCCCCTTTTTTCCTTCCCCCTTTTCCCTTCTTTTCATCTTTCCCCTTTCCTTTTCCTCCTTCCCCCTTTTTAATTTTTTTCTTTACCCTGTTCTCCCTCTATTTCATTTTTCCACTTTATTCTTTTTCTTCTTCCTGTTTCCTCCTTTCTTTTTTCCCATCCCCCCCTTTTTCCTTTACTCTTTTTCCTTCCCATCCTTTTTTCCCTTTTTCCCTCCTTGCCTTTTCTCTTTCCTTTTTATTTTTTCCTCTATCCCCTCCTTTGTTTCCCCCTCCGCCCCCCCCCCTTTTTTTTCGTCTCCCACAACCAGCCAACAGCTGGTGCCAATTTAACCCACTCCCATCCCATCTCCCACCACAAAAAAACTACAGGCAAGCCATTCAACAACGTGCAGCTCCCAGCCCTACTGCCTGTGAACGGGCACAGCAAAATACTGACTGAACTAGGCCTTTAAACTTCTCCAAATGACTAACCCCGGAAGGCAAAGAACTGGCAGATGAAAGGCAAGGTGCAGACTTTGATCCTGCGAGTGGATCCATGCAGGCAGGCCCCCCAGCCCATGTGGAGCACCCCTGAAGGTCAGCCTTGGCTGATCGGATTGCAGCAAGGGAGCCGTAGCTTAGAAAGCAAGCCGAACAGGAGGTGGGAAAATCTATAGACCCAGCTATCAGCCAAAAGATGAAAGAAAAGTTTGCCCCTGGTCCTGGGATTTATGATAAAGGTAAATGAAGCTGCAATGTTAACACTTGCCAAGATACTCAGGTCTTCCTTCAGGAAAACACTTAAGCATGTGCCTAAATTTATTACTATTCAGGGCAGCCCATAAGCATTTGCTGAAGGTTAAGCATAACATTCTTATGCGGGAGCCCTTAAGTACTCTGCTGATTAAGGTCTGGGTTTTTTTCCTTCTAAATCTCAGCCACTGTGAACCACAAAATGAATTACCCTCATTCTATTCTGATTATCTTCTCTGTCTTCTTTCAAATTCAACAGGACAATGCAAATAAGAAACGTCTTATTGAAAATTAAGAGGATAAAACCAAACTTTGTATCTGTCATGGGTTGTTGTTTTCTTTTTTTTCCATTAAGACCAACGGGCTGCACACCACCATGAATCCCTATGAACGAACATGTTTCACGAGGATGAAAGCACATGGAAAAGTGATTGCTCTGCTACTCCTTAAGGCTGGAATTCCCTTGATGTGCTGTTACAAGCCAGAAAGGATCACACAGAGCAATGCATATATACATATGCTTTATCCACTGTTCTCTTTCGATGCAAACCTTAGAACACTGTAGATGGTGAACATATTTCAGCTACTAAAGGTCGCGGATTAGACATCTACCTATCAGTTCAAGTCAGGTTGCTGTTAGACCCACAAGCAGAGGGATTTACCTAGTGCACAAATGACACTGCTGGCCCTTAATGCCCCAATAAACTTTTGACAAGCCACAAACCTTATGTATAAATGTGACTGTTCATTAAAGTTCAACAGAGAAGTACCATGTCAGCAACTGCTTCAGTTTCTGTTCCACAGCACACTGCCTCTCCCAAGAGCTCTCCACTGTCGAGTTCTTACAAACAAACTCTATCTCCTTGTTGGAGGAAGAAACCTGGCTAACCAGCGAAGCAGGGGTTGTGGGTCTTTCTGAAAATCTTTCTCCTTGCTGTCATTTAGGGATATTCTGCCTCACATACTAAACTAATGGTTCGTTTACTTTATGCATGCAGAAAAATGGACCTTGGGAAAAGGCTTATGCCAGATTCAGACTTTTACAAGAGCTAGAATCAGGGTCTTGGTTGAATTCCATAACATACAGTTTTCATAGAATCATAGAATCAGTGAGGTTGGAAAAGACCTTTAAGATCGTCAAGTCCAACGGCTACCTCAGGACTTCCAAGACCACCACTAAGCCATGTCACCAAGGACCTCATCTACATGCCTTCTGAAAACTATCAGGGACAGTGATTCCACCACTTCCCTGCACCTGTTCCAACACCTGATAACCCTCTTTCAGTGAAGAAATTTTTCCTAATATGCAGTCTAAAGCCCTGAGGATCTTCAAACAGGAAAACAACCCTAAAAGTAGATTATTAACTTCTTTCATTATACAAAGGAAGGCAGATGCAGGGACTGTGAGAATGAAGACCTTGGGCCCACTGTAGGAGAAGATCTGGTTCAAGACCATCTTAAGAACCTGAACGTACACAAGTCCATGGGACCTGATGAAATTCATCCGCGGGTCCTGAAGGAGCTGGCGAATGAAGTTGCGAAGCTGCTGGCCATCATATTTGAAAAATCATGGCAGTCAGGTGAAGTTCCCAATGACTGGGGAAAGGGAAATATAACCCCCATTTTCAAGAAGGGCAAAATGGATGACCCGGGGAATTACAGACCAGTCAGTCTCACCTCTGTGCTTGGCAAAATCTTGGAGCACATTCTCCTGGAAGGCATGCTAAGGCACATGAAAAACAACAAGGTGCTTGGTGACAGCCAGCATGGCTTCACTAAGGGGAAATCCTGCCTGACCAATTGGGTGGCCTCCTATTATGGGGCTAAGGAACTGATGGACAGGGGTAGAGCAGTTGATGTCATCCACCTGGGCTTGTGCAAAGTGTTCGACACTGTCCCACACGACATCCTTGTCTCTAAATTGGAGAGACATCAATTTGATGGATGGACCACTCGGTGGATAAAGAACTGGCTGGATGGCCGCACACAAAAAGTTGTGGCCAATGGCTCAGTGCCCAGCTGGAGACCAGTAACGAGTGGTGTTCCTTGGGGATCGGTGTTGGGACCGATCTTGTTCAACATCTTTGTCAGCGAGATGGACAGTGGGATTTAGTGCGCCCTCAGCAAGTTTGCCGATGACACCAAGCTGTGTGGTTCGGTTGATACGCTGGAGGGAAGGAATGCCATCCAGAGGGACCTGGACATGCTTGTGAGGTGGGCTGATGCCAACCTTATGAAATTTAACCATGCCAAGTGCAAGGTCCTACACCTGGGTCGGAGCAATCCCAGGCACAGCTACAGGTTGGGCAGAGAAGAGATTCAGAGCAGCCCTGCTGAGGAGGACTTCGGGGTGTTGGTTGATGAGAAAATGAACATGAGCTGGCTGCAGTGTGCACTCACAGCCCAGAAAGCCAACCGTATCCTGGGCTGCACCAAAAGAAACGCGACCAGCAGGTCGAAGGAGGTGATCCTGCCCCTCTACTCTGCTCTCGTGAGACCTCACCTGCAGTATTGTGTGCAGTTCTGGTGTCCTCAACATAAAAGGACATGGAACTGTTGGAACAAGTCCAGAGGAGGGCCACAAGGATGATCAGGGGACTGAAGCACCTCCTGTATGAAGACAGGCTGAGAAAGTTGGGCGCTGTTCAGCCTGGAGAAGAAAAGGCTGTGTGGAGACCTCATAGCAGCCTTCCAGTATCTGATGGGGAGCTATAGGGATGCTGGGGATGGACTATTCATTAGGGGCTGTAGTGACAGGACAAGAGGTAATGGGTTAAAACTTAAACAGGGGAAGTTTAGATTGGATATAAGGAAGAAGTTCTTTACTGTAAGGGCGGTGAGGCACTGGAATGGGTTGCTCAGGCAAGTTGTGAATGCTCAATCCCTGGCAGTGTTCAAGGCCAGATTGGCCAGAGCCTTGGGTGACATGGTTTATTTAGTGTGAGGTGTCCCTGCCCATGGCAGGGGGGTTGGAACTAGATGAACTTATGGTCCTTTCCAACTCTATTTTATGATTCTGTAAAGAAAAAATAGAATCGTAAAAACAATTAGGAGAAGGCCATGATCATGCTGAAAAAAATCCAAAAGTACATTCAGTTACCCATGGATAGTAAAATTACCCATGAACTTTATAAAGTACTTCCTGGGGTGAATGCTATAGGACTTCTCCTTAATCACAAGGATAATGCTGCAAAAAGGGGGAGAAATTAGATGTTCAAAGTCTTTCCCACTGTTCTTACAGCATAAATACCTACGGGCACTAAATCAACACAAATAACGTGAAGAAATGATTAAGTAAATAACTACAATCATCACTGCTGCGCAGAGAAGCTGGAAACCAAAGAAAAAGAAAAATCAGTATGAATGATCTTAATTCTAAATTTGTAAAACAAACCTAGAAGAAAACACCTCCTTATGTGAGATCACAGCAGGGACCAACTGGCTTCAAGACAAAACGTTTGTGAACTGCCCTATCCTGTGATGGCTTAGGATTGGATGCTCAAGCCAATTATTAGTGAGTTTTCCCACAGAAGTGGGACATTCGAGAGACAGTTACTACTGCCACCTGATCCACAGCAACAACCTGGCACCATGTGATTACCACCAAGTTTCTGTCTTCCTCCAGCAAGGGACACAAAATGAAGGATGCTAGCTGTTTTCAGTCATCAGTGACTATAGATCACAGCACCTCTGTTTCCCTACACCTCCTTCCTAGAGGGGTATTTTAACAGTCTATCCAGAAATTAACTAGTAATGAAGCAAAAATAGCTTACGAACTGTTGATCTCCATTTTCTGAAGTTGAAATCCAAATCTCTTCCACTGGAGTGAAAGTCCAAGTGGTGAAATAAACCTTGAACTGTGTCCTTGTGTTGCCCCTACACATCATTTTTGGAAACAAAAGCGCACCTTGTCCCAGACATTGCAATTTAGCAACTTCAGCTGTGTACCTATCCTGATGCCAGGACACGTGTCAAACAGAGCAGAAAGCTTCAGCCTTTTGCCAGTATCCAAACAAGAGCATTCATTCCCCTGATCAATGTCACTGACTGGAAACACACTTGTAATCGTAAGGGACACACCAGTACAGTTACTGTCATACCACTGTGACCTGACTCTAGGCAGGCAGCTGCACTCCCAACCAAAAGTGGGTCTCATGAACAGCAATAAGTTATCTAGATACAGGGGGTGCAGAATAAAAAGGAGGAGCTATTTATCACCAATACATTTAAAAGAACTCAGCCTGCATCATCCTGTTAGATCTCCTAGTGGTCTCCAGGAGCAAGTGAGCAGGAGAGATGACAGAGACAAGCTCTGAACCGGAACTCACTGGCAGAGAGAAGAGGGAGGGGGAGAGGGAAGTGTCATAAGGGCCGTAGTCTTCTCACCTCCCAAATTCCGCAAGGGAAAATGGGTAAACTGTGCATGTACATTTGTTCTCTCTCTGATCTCAGCCACTTTGACTGTTCCTGAATGCCAAGCTCTCTTTTAATTGGAAAAAAAAAAAAAGAAAGAAAAGAGAACAAAAGAAAAACAAAATGTGTGTATTCCTGAGGTGTGTTATATAGTTGTCAAAAGAGACAACACTGCAGATACAGCAAAGAGAACTATTTAAGGTTTTATTCCATTTTTATCTAAGGTTATTCCAAATAATAAACAGGGGAGAAGAGTCCACTCTGCTATCTAGTGTTCATCCTAAATCAGACTGCAACATACACTAGAAATTAGCACTTCCTTGGAACCATGGAACCACTTTAAATATGATTGAATGAAAATTCCCACCTGGGTTTGAAACAAACTTAAATAGTCTTACCAATGGTTTTGTCCTGTTACACTATGATTTAAACCAGGCCTAATGCAATTTTGCATCATATTCAGACAAGGTATCTCAACCAATTTAAACTATATTTAGACCACAGCATTTTTACTACTAAAAAAAGCTAAGAGAGGAACAACATGCTTGGAACATCTGTCGTAGTGACTGAAAGAAGTCTACAACAGGAATAGCAAACACTTATTTTCTTTCCCAGGTGCTGTCAGCCTGTTCAAAAGTATCAGTGAAGTAGATTGCTTCGAAAAGGTACCTCCATTCTGGCCTATCTTCTCTAAAACAAAGATTATTAAAATATCCCCTTGTTGCATAACCCTGTCTGCTTGCTAATTATTATCTGCTATCTAATATCAGGGGGAAAGCTCACTGTCAAAGATAGTAAACATGTTACAGTGCTACATAAAAACAAAATAACTTGCCTAAGTCTAAAAGCCTCCACATAATGACATTCAAATTCTTACATGTGTCAATTATTATTTACATCTAAATCACCAACCATATGACTCAACGCAATCCTACAATACAGACCCCTTAGCATGGCTGTCACACAGTGTATTCTGCAGAGGCCATCAGAGCCACAAGTATTTATGACACAACTTTCCAGTTAATTCATGAAAGATGACAAGAGAACAGCTGCTTACCCTATACTAATGCTGGTTCTCCAGGATGAATCTCTGTACTGCTTACTCCTGAGGTGGTTTAAACCAAGGTTCTTTCTTACAGCAAGTGTTCTGCTTGCGCAGACCACAGAGAGGTGTCTTCCATATGAGGGTGAAGAAGGTAGGAGAATCTTTGGGGCTGTGTTTGGGCTCCCTCTAGGCACAAAGTTAAAGGAAACAGAAATGCCAAAAAGTAATGGCATGACTCCTAGGATTCATTGCAAGTTCTAGGTGCATCACTGTCATCGGTCCAACTGTGGGCAACCAGCAAACAGTACCTCACCTCACTGTCACCCAGATGAGGTTTCGACTGCATTGCCCAGCAGCAGCAGTACACATTGCTCTCCTGAACTAGGACCTGCCAGCTCTTATTCATCTTATGTGCCTTAAGTCCGGCACCTAATATGTGATCAAGAGTGGCCTGTTACATCACATCACCCCTGACTGACTGACAGCATCAGCACTCAGCTAAGGCAAGCACATCTCTCTTGAGCTCCAGTGGAATAAGCCTCGGGGCTCAGCTATAAGAATGTATTCTGGTAGGCTGCCAACACCAGAGGATGTCTTTACCAACCAACAACAGTACTGCAAGACATGAGACAATGTAGCCCATGAAGGGCCAAAGATAGCTGTAGCTGCGTGGCCTGTGTGGCTCCCTTGGCCTCAAGTTACAAAGTAGGTTGAGGAGAGGTGACCATCCCCATTACAGATGTTCTTGGACCAGCCTGGGTAAGAGCTTCTCACCATGCCACAGTACAGGGTAGCCCCAGCTACAGCACCAGGGTTTCCAGCCACAGCTGAGAACACCACTGGTTTTCTATCTGAAAAAGCACATGAAATGGTTTAGGAAATGTTGTAACAGAAATTAAGATGGGGGGCTTCAAAAAAGCAGCCAAACAGTTTCTGACCAGTGGATATGGATGTTAAAGCTTTCTGAAAGACTTCGGTATCAAACAGCTAAGACAGAACCAAGTATCAGCACTCAAGGAGGACTGAAATTACTGTGAGAAGGGAGTGAAATGACAAAGCCTTGAAGTCTTCCGCTGATTACTGAGAGAGGGAGGGAATCAAACAAGGACAGGGATACTTACATATTCAACAAAATAGTTTGAAGTCCTATTACCTTTTCATGTGTAGATATTCATGTTAACATATATTGTGCTGAAAGATTCATAAGACATTTATATATAAAATACAGACTTAAAAGCAGGATTTATCCCTCTGCATGTGTTCTTGTAGATACAGGGCTCTACTTCAAAAGGGACTGCTACACAAAGGAATCACTGTTAACTTCCAACTTCTGCACTAAACATATTTAGTGTAGCAATCCAAAAAAGTCCACAATTCAGCCACAATTGGGAGCCACGCTGGGTTCTTTTGCAAACAATTCAGGAAAAGATGGTGGCTGTGTAACTCACAGGGATGACCCCAACACCTGCTTTATTGCAGTCTGCTCATCCCACAGCTCAATACCTACTGTACCTATTAAAACCAACAGTTACAGGTTCCAGCTTCCTGAGAGCAGAGACCTGATTTCCCCTTGCATACATTGGTTCTTTCGGAGTGGTCTCCTCTGAGATCTCCAGGGGCATGTCAAGCTCTTTGCCCCTGCTGTTTGTACCTCTCCTTAAGTCTCAGAAGGACTTCAGCAAAAGCAGGATCTATTTTAAACTGCTTTTAGAAAGACCTGGACCTACATTTCCAGAGCAATAAAAAGGTAGGACAGAATTTTCTCTGTAGGTAGCAGACAGGCAGAGCTCCTTTTTGACTAATTATTTTAATGTTGCTGTGGTTTTGTTGTAGTATTAATTATGCAGTAGGGTGCCCACAGCTTTGTATAAGCATATTTTTGAATGATTTAGAACAAAATAAAAGGGAAACAGCAGTTACTCAGCATTTCTGCAAATTGTGCAACTCAAATTTTAGCACCAAGAGCAGAACATGCTAAACAACAAATAATTGTAGTCACTGGTGCACAGACCTTGAAAGACTAAGCACAGGTCAGTTCTGCAGCTGACTGTCCCTTCGTAGTGGTGCACATGCCCAAGGATAGAAGCACTAGTGTCACTAAGTGTACTACATTGTGGATTCAGCTGTCAGTTTCTTAAAACCCCAAACCCTAACCCAGACCATTGTGTAAGTGGGGAAAATGTTAAATTCATGAATATCTTTCTATTCCATTTTTGAAGTTTTGGTTCAAAATAGCCAAAAGTGAAAGACCAAAGGAGAAACAAAGCTCCCAGATTCCTGTATGATTTCAGCTTAGTCCTTGGTTAAGTCAGTAGCAGCTGGGTCAAATATTATAAACTAATACAACAAATATTTGATGAGATAGTTTTCCAGCCACTATGGAGTGCCTTCCCTCTTGCTCTCGCATCCATCCTAGCCTGCAGTCCTCCCGCACAGCTGTTAAACCATCCCCTTTCATGCTAAAGATGGAAGCAGCGTGGGGTAGCAGGTTTTAAGAGAGTTCCCTTAAGGCTAATGAGGAAATGTTGAAATGAACCAGAGTGCAGTCACAGCTGTGTGACTCTCAGAAAGAAAGCATCTAGAAACAGATTCACAAACAAGGGAATTGCGGCTGTCAGTAGAGGCTTAATGCCCATAATCAGGATCAGACACCACAATGCAAACTGTGGCGTTCGCCATAGCAGTTACTACACTTTTACTGTCCTTTTTCCAGCAACTTCTGCTGACTCAGGAATACAAATGGCTAACATCCCTCTCGGGAGTGCTCACGCACACAGCACACTCCTTTACACGCACACAAAATCGACAACGTGAGCATGGAAAGGAGCTTGAAACAACAAGTATGTGTCAAAGAACCCAAAAAAAGTTCCCTGCTTTAACCACCTCCCTGTTTTTTCAAACACTAGCATTGAGTGCTACACTGAATAAAAGCAGCTGAACAAACAATCTTGGGATTACTGGAAAAAATAACAGTGGTGAAATTTTGCAGGATTTTAGCCCACTACAAAGACCCATAGTTTTTGGTCCAATCTGGAATACAAATTGCTTCAATGAGTGAGGATTTCCCCTCTTTTCAGAAAAAAAAACACAACTTACTGTGCATATGAGGCACATCCAAAATAACCAGAAGCACCACAGGAGTTGTTCTGCATAGATACCCACTCCAGACACTGCACAAGTAACCCTGCCATTTGAAATGTGGGATAAAAAGATGATGGAAAAGTTTGAAGTACCACTTTCTTAAGTTTACAAAATTACTATTGTTACAAGACAATACCTAGAAACAAAAACAACTGAATTTACCTAAAACTTTATATTAAAAAAAAAAACCACAAAAAAAATCAACTGAAGTGAATTTTTCTGCACAAAGAATATGAAAAGGTCACCCAGAAAAGCAACTCAGGCTGCAAAGTGAAAGATTTCAGCGTGCACCAATGCAAGCAAACAAACGTTGGTAGCATTAAAAATAGTACTATTAATAACACTGTCTTGCATATACAAGAAAAACAGGTATCTTTTGCTATCTCCTAGCCTCAAACAGATTATAACCTTGATATCCAAACTGAACTTCAGCACATTTATTGCTGAAATCCTTTTGGAATCAGTAACTGTGGAAAAAATACTCCAGGTTTTGTCCTTTCCCTCCCTCTCTCCCCCAGTGAAATATTTTTACAGTTTCTTTAATCAAGTAGTTTTTCCTTTGTCATTGTTATCCCTTCTTCTGTTTCACTATCCCATGCTAGCCTCACGACCAGTTTTCCATCTTTCATCAACCCCCCAACTTGCACTCTCACAGCTAAACAGGAGTTATGTGGAAGAGAGCTAGAGGTTACAGCATGCAATAAACTAGATACGCATCAACAATATTGCACTCTTGCAAAAAAAAAATGTGTTGTTCTGGAATAGATAGACAGCAACAGAGATTGTGAAGAAAGCCTTCTGCTGTACTCACCATTACTGGGATGCCAGCAGGAACATTTTGGTCAAGTTTCACTGCTGCACTCCATGAAACAAATGTGGACAAATCAGGAGATATTCAGAAGAGTAGAAAAAGGATGGATTATGAATTTAATCTAAACAAAAGCAAACTGAAGGGAGACAAGGTAACAGTCTCCAGTTGTTCAGAAAGATGATGCTAAAAGGAAAGAAATTTATTTTCAAATTACAAGAAGAAATACTTTACTGCAACAGTCAGAAAAGCTTTCTGACAGAGAAGCACTTGAATAGAATATGAGAGATATATACATATACATCATACATATGTATGATATGTATCTTTTCAGTAGGATTAGAACATATATCTATATATGAAGATGGTAGCTGCATCAGAAATAACCAAGACTTTGCCAATCCCATCTTCAGATAAGTGGGTTAGATCATTTCTTAAGGACCCAGTTCATCCCTGTGATTCTGCACGCAAGCAAACCGTCTCACCCTTTTCCCAACCCCAAGTGTCCACCGCAGCCTATGAGAGGAGCAGTCCCTTTTTTTAAAATACAGAAAGAAGAGAGGCTGTCCCTGATAAACCTGGGCAAAGGTCAGGTACAGCTTGTCCCTCAACAGCAGGTCTAATGCTGAATGATAAAAGATGACATAGCCATATGGAGTACTGCAAGCCACCTGAACTGCATAAAAAAAGCCAACTGCAAAGTCCATGGAATCAGCCACAGATTAAATAAAAGCAGGGGATTGCAGTTAGATGCGAAGAGGTCAACAAATAAGAAAGGGCAAAAAACTGCTGAACATCACCTTTCATTTCTATATACTGTGCCAGTGATGCATATTATATTTGAGCACATCAGCTTCCATGCACCCTGCTTCTACATAAAATACATACCTTTTCTGTTCTCCACTAGTTGTTCTTCTCCACTGTCGCTCCTAGTTTCTCTACGTTTGGGCTGCTGTTGGGGTTGGAGTGACCTGGATGCAGACCACTGCATATGAACCACTGTGTTCTATGGACCCCCCAACACGCTCATCATGATTTCCACCACACAGCTTGCGAGAGGAGTCTACGGCTGAAGCAAGTTCTCCAAGCCAGGGAGATGTCAATGATCCTGGTAAAACAGCTCTAGATTTTTGATGAAAATTTACAGGACTGCAGTCCTGGTGGAGATCTCAGCCAACAGAGATACGTGTTCCTTTGGCTTTTCTTTTACCGGCAACATGGAAGGTGGCAATGTTTTAAGGACTGAAGCTGCCAGAGAAAACAATTCAGGCAGAGCAGAACACCTCGGTAATTAGATTACTAACACACACTTCCCTTAGCAAATCCTTGTCCACAGCACATGCATAACGAAGTTCTAAGTTTCAGCAGCTTGTCTTGGAGTTATATCTCATGCAAAGCCACTGTTGAGTTTGCCTAGAGCAGCTTCTGACAGTTTATCAGGAACACTACAAGGCATGCAGTTTTTGCTGTACACCCAGGATCAAGGGTGCTTAACTAAAAAAAGTTTATTCCCTTTTGTTGCTCCACATAGGTGCATTAGGATTGTTGTGATACTGGGCTTTGTTTGAGGGGAAGTTTCTATATGTATATGTATCTCACACATATGCTCCAAACTCCAAGGAAAATAAAGTTAAGCTGTAGTTATACCTCTATTTATACTGGTCACACAATTCTCCTTTTCTCTGAAGTGGTCAAAACCTTATGCAAGGGTATGGCACACAGGGCCTTTGGCTCCATGAGCCACACCTGACAGGGTACAGCCGGACTGAGCAAGGTCTGTATGGGACTAGCCATATGGGATGTCATGCTGCACTCCTTTGGAAAGTATCTAGGAGCCATGCCTCAACTCGTTTTGAAATGAAAAAGGCCACTTCTTCCTGTTTTGTATGAAGGTTACCAGAAAACCAGAGAGTTCCCACAGCAGTTAACTAACAAATAGTCTTACGGGAATAACAATTAAAAAAAAAAATAAATTAGATACACATGTATATACAAAGCTGTTTTCTTAAACACAAAATAGAAAACTTCATGGGCTAAACTGTGGCAGAAGGGCAGACATTCTGAAACAGCTGCTGTGCTGGAGCAAAATGGAAGGCTATATGGAAGTTATCTCCTGATTCCTAAATACAAAGTGCACTAATATTAAAGAAATACTGAAAATCTAACGAAATGAAGAAAAAAAAAAAAAAAAGCCCAAAACAAACACCCAAACAAAACACCACCAAAACTAAAGGTGCAGTTCAGACCAGAAATGCTGCCCATCTAACAATTTCCATTCATCTTAGCAGAACTAAGTGTATTTATACAGGCACCTAAAAGTTAATTTCAAAAAAACAGAACTTTAAATTCTGCTTTTGAAGATGTGAGCCAGTGTGTTTAGTTATACAACATAACTGAGATTCTTCTACTCGGAGCATTAAGCAGTCATAAAAGATGTTATTAAGTCTTTTAACTACACCATAAACCTTGACAGAGTTTGATAATTTCTTAAGGGATTTGACAGAGGAAGCAAAAGGTTACAGAAATCTCAGTTTTTCTTCTTAGGTGCCTAACCTTCTCAGCAGTGCAATGATGTGGAAGAAGCCAATGTGAAGCATCAAATGAAAGAAGGTAAGTAAATACATTTCAAATTCCTTTTTAATTTAAAAGAAAATCTAATAGTTTAAGCCAACTTCAGAAAGCTCTGGCTCAAGACTGAACACCCAAGGTTAAGAACACTACTAAGCAGTAGCAATGTGTAATCAAACCTCCAATTTTGTGCTGTGTTCAAGCTAGCAGTTACAGGCTGAATTAGCTCCTGAATTCAGTGCTACCCAAGTTGGGCACCACTGGCAGTCTGCCATTGAGGACTAGTGAAAAACTGGCACTATTCCAGCACACTCCTCCCCCGCTGGGATGCGCTCTCCCCATGTCCCCGAGAACATCCACTGGCTAGGGTGACTGACTACTTGTAAGGCAGGGTTTTTTTCCAAACACTGCAATCCTTTACTGAGCTGCTTAAGCATCGCATCCCATCACTTGCACACAACTGCACATGGTAGACGGCCTGAACATTTTTATTTTAGGAACAGAGATGCTGCTGACTTCAGAATGACTTCTTAACAGTGCTGCTTTAGATGGACACTACTGGCTTTACTTCTTTAGGATGAAACTACTTCTTAGGATGAAACTACTGCTCATGGAACAACAGTAATGTTTTTTCTGCATTATAGCCATGCTCTGCCCTACCAGGGAAAACATTAAATATGTACCAAAGAACGAAGTTCTGTCCACAGAGTTCCAGTAACTCAAATCCAACAGGAAGAAGCATGCTCAAGAAAAACTCAGATTAGGATTCTGTCCTTCAGTTTTTCTCGTGTATGAAATATACAGCAATGTTGCTGCTTTAGTAGCTCTGGTATTTGTTTTCTATTAGGCATTATGAAACTTACTTTAGCAAACATGTTTTGTGGGTTGTCATCCATAGCTTGTTAACCACTATAATCATTTAGGCACTACACATATGCTTTTTCAAATATAGACATAAGGGGAAGTAAAAATCATGCCAGAGAGCATTGGTTAGTTCCCAGGAAAGATGACATCTAGAATTTGGCAGCAATCAGACATGTGAAAAGTACAAACACAGTCAGAGTCAAAATCTTGGAGTCATTTCTGTAGGCTGTTTCTTTTGTCTTGGTGATCTCAACTTCCATAGTTACTTGTAGTTTAAGCAGGCCTTATTTTTTTAATACATAGCATAGATTTCTTAGGTACAGCGTTATTATACTAGAAATCACATTTGCAAAACACCTTCCCACAAATTCTGAGGAACTAAGGACCAGTCAGTCTCACCTCTGTGCCTGGCAAAATCTTGGAGCACATTCTCCTGGAAGGCATGCTAAGGCACATGAAAAACAACACGGTGCTTGGTGACAGCCAGCATGGCTTCACTAAGGGGAAATCCTGCCTGACCAATTGGGTGGCCTCCTATTATGGGGCTAAGGAACTGATGGACAGGGGTAGAGCAGTTGATGTCATCTACCTGGACTTGTGTAAAGCGTTCGACACTGTCCCACACGACATCCTTGTCTCTAAATTGGAGAGACATCAATTTGATGGATGGACCACTCGGTGGATAAAGAACTGGCTGGATGGCCACACACAAAAAGTTGTGGTCAATGGCTTAATGTCCAGCTGGAGACCAGTAACGAGTGGTGTCCCTCAGGTATCAGTGTTGGGACCGGTCTTGTTCAACATCTTTGTCAGCGAGATGGACAGTGGGATTGAGTGCGCCCTCAGCAAGTTTGCTGATGACACCAAGCTGTGTGGTTCGGTTGATACGCTGGAGGGAAGGAATACCATCCAGAGGGACCTCGACACGCTTGTGAGGTGGGCTGATGCCAACCTTATGAAGTTTAACCATGCCAAGTGCAAGGTCCTACACCTGGGTCAGAGCAATCCCAGGCACAGCTACAGGTTGGGCAGAGAAGAGATTCAGAGCAGCCCTGTGGAGAAGGACTTGGGGGTGTTGGTTGATGAGAAAATTAACATGGTCAGGCAGTGTGCACTTGCAGCCCAGAAAGCCAACCGTATCCTGGGCTGCATCAAGAGGAGCGTGACCAGCAGGTCAAAGGAGGTGATCCTGCCCCTCTACTCTGCTCTTGTGAGACCTCACCTGGAGTATTGTGTGCAGTTCTGGTGTCCTCAACATAAAAAGGACATGGAACTGTTGGAACAAGTCCAGAGGAGGGCCACGAGGATGATCAGGGGACTGGAGCACCTCCTGTATGAAATCAGGCTGAGGAAGTTGGGGCTGTTCAGCCTGGAGAAGAGAAGGCTGCATGGAGACCTCATAGCAGCCATCCAGTATCTGAAGGGGGCCTATAGGGATGCTGGGGAGGGACTCTTCATTAGGGACTGTCGTGATAGGACAGGAGGTAATGGGTTAAAACTTAAACAGGAGAAGTTTAGATTGGATTTAAGGAGGAAATTCTTTCCTATTAGGGTGGTGAGGCACTGGAATAGGTTGCCCAGGGAGGTTGTGAGTGCTCCATCCCTGGCAGTGTTCAAGACCAGGCTGGACGAGGCCTTGGGTGATATGGTTTAGTGTGAGGTGTCCCTGCCCATGGCAGGGGGTTTGGAACTAGATGATCTTAAGGTCCTTTCCAACCCTAACTGTTCTATGACTCTACGATTCTATGATTTTTACTGAACATTTGATAAAAATACTGTTGTAATTCACATCACTACTATGTGATCCACGATTATGGATGGTAAACAGAAAATACTGAGTTATCATTGGCTTTCCAATAAAGTAGAGATGAAAAATGGTCACAGCAAATCAACAGAAAAGACATGGTCTCTACCATAAAAAGCGAAAGCAGGACAGAGATCCCCAAGGTCATGTTGAAATTATTTAAATTACCTTCACACATTACAGTAGCACAGGGGTCTCGGATCCTCCCAAAAGCCACAGCCAGCAAAGTCTCCTGCACTTCATGATCTTGAAGGAATTCCAACTTCGTTGATTTTGTGATTGTATAAACCCTGGCTCCTGCTCAGCCAGGTATCAGCTTCCCAATGGGGCACCCCAGCTCAGGCACAAGCCTGACTGTCAGCAGGGAGCCTCCACTCTTGGCTGACAGCTGCCATGACTGAGCGAAGAATGTGTATCTCACATCCATGTACAGCAGATAATAAACACCACAAAGCTATAATGCTAGTGATGAGGTCTTCCTAATCAGGAAAACCACACTTCTCCAAGATACTTGACTGCCTTTTTTTATGTTTTAAATAAAAATGGTTGATTTTGTAAACAAACAAACTAACAAGAACAACAACAAAAAAAACCAACACAACCCAAACCAACCAAACAAAAAAACCCAACAACAAACAAAACCAAACAAACCCCTGCCATCAGCAGGAGTATCTATCTAAATGTGGATAGCAACAGTAAGCTCACATCGAGCATCCCCTGCAAGCATTCCCTTTGGAGGACTAGTTCCCTCTACTACTAAGTCTAGCCTGTCCTAGAAACTGGTTCCCCTCCTCACCAGTGTTTCCCTCCCTGAGCAAAGATACAGTATTACACACAAGCAGACCTGTGTTGAAGAGCATCATGGGGCTGAGAAGGCAAGCGCCAGATTGAGGCCAGCAGCACAGCCTCCCTTCGACTATAAACTTTCCTGAGCTGCTTTTCCTACCAAGAGATGGCTACCACTTTGTGGCCAGGCACACACTGTCCTCTCTTTGCTGCTAAGGAAATGGCCCCATGCCTATTTTGACTTGATTTTAAGTCCAGCTAGTAAGAGACAATGTTTAAAGATAAGTCTGGGTGCTGGAACATAACACTGTCAACAGGACAGGTTTAGTAGCCATCACCAAAGATAAATTTATTCTCTGCTGATGCATCTACTTCTTAATACCTTAATTCTGGGAGGGCACTAAGCAATGAATTGTAAATCGTAAGAGGGCTTCTGCATGCACAGCTGGGCCCAAAGTACTTAATTTATTACAAACACAATAGATATCTGTAGGAAGAACATATTCTTATCACCATTTAAGAAAAAGATACTTATATGACATTATGGAAGACCTCTTTGGGGAAAAAAGTGCTTTCAAATATGTTCAATGTTTTAAAATAAAACTTAAGAGCTTATTTTGTAGACTCTGACTGCACTGTAAAAGGGAAATAAAACCCTTCAGTGTTCCCTCAAGGTTTAAGAAAGTAGTTTAATACTGTACAGTTTATAATATTCAGTTTGCCTCAGCTTCTGTAAAATAATTAGACACATAGGGGGACATATTCAAAATTTTGACCTAGTCTACTTGAAAACTATTTAAAGGAAATATTAACCAATACATACATTGCTGAATCCCTCTGCCAATACTTGCTGATTATCCCAGCAGCTTTCCCTCCTATTGCTGTATGAAAGAAACAGCCAACTAATTCATTAAGCGGGAGGTGCTGATTACATACACAGTTATCAAAAGCACAAGCTACACTTTTTTTCCTTTCTCACAGTTACAGTAATTTTAGGTGACTGCAAAACAAGCAGATTGAAAATATTCAGCCTGAAATTTGATACTTAAATAATACTTGGGCAATGCCTCCTTAGGAACCCAAATAAGACACACAAATTTTGTGCACTCAAAGCCCAGCTATGCACAGCTACAAGCTATTCTCAGTGAAGTATTCCATTTTAAAAGTGGGTAAAGCCAGACACAGAGATTCTCCCCCCCCACCCCCCATGCCCCCAGAATAAGTATGAACACAGAGCTGGAACATTCCCTGAATTTTACATTTCTATCTCCGTTAAACTCAAATTAGTTTCCAAATGAAAAAAAAGTCCCCATTTTCCTTTTTGCACAGCCTATCTACAGAAAACTTGGTTATACGTGTAAGGAATGAATACTGCCTTCTAATAAACTGACTAACTGGGTATTTTCAGTTTTACAGCCTACTGAAAGAAGCCCCCAAACCCATTAAAAATTACCTAGTATTTTTATCAGCACTTCCCACCCATATATATTTATGAATACCAAAATCCACAGCTTCAACAGGTTCTCAAATTGTTTTCAGTAATTCACCACTGTGATGGCCAGAGCCCCAAAAAGTAACTAATTGTGGAACAGGCTAGTTGTTGAATACAATTTTCAAATATCAACCCACAAGGCCAAGTCTGTCATTACCTAAGTATGTCAGGTTTGGTCTATAAGTAAAGCTAGCAGTGCATGTTAATGTCGTACATGATTGCAATAAAGTGCTATAGCTCTAGAAGACAAAGTGCTACATGATTCAATAGAACTCTTCTAGTACATGATGTAACTGAATTATTAAGAAGTAAAACACAGATTTTAGAGGATCCTCCTCATCAGCAAGACCTGTTTCCAGATAAGCTTGAAGAATATGATACGACCGGCACCTTGGTTGTAACATAACTTGAGAAAACAGAAAAACAGAAGCTTAAAATAAAAAAAAAAAAGTAAAAAACAACAGAAACATGATCTGAAATAGTCTTTCTTTAATTCTAGGAAAGGTTCCCCCTTAGAAAAGGAGCATTATAAAGGCGAAGAGCAGCTACACTGAGCTGGGTCCTCAGATTTCTGTAGCTATAAAGCACTGAAGACAAAATCCTGGAGAAACAGGTTGAACAGAATGTATGACAAGTCTCTGTGTCTGTACTTTGCTGTTTAGGTTTTGTTTGTGCTAACTCAGTAAGCAAGAACTTAAAAAGCACCACCTGGCTGAAATAAAACCAGTTTTTGCTTAAAGTTTCTTCAGCATCTCTAGTCCCTTTGCAAGGTCACACTGAGGATCTGTGGTATGAAACAGGAAGGAAAAGCAGGATGTTTTGCCAAGCATGCAATATACAGCACCTCCCTGGCACAGGGCAGACAAAACAAAGGCAAAGGCAACCCATGACTGTGGGAAATGCCTGCTTTCACTTATTTATTTTCTTTAAAAGTCCTTCAAAACAAAATGCAGACAGACCCATCACTGTAACTGAAGAGAGTTTTATAGAGCATTATACAGACACTTTGTCAGACAACATTCAGGAGGGCAAGGCACTATTTTCAGTATCCCCAGCTTCTGATGTATTTCAGCTGCTCTTTTTCCTTCTTCCCACTGTAAGCAAAAACATGCATGTTCTTGGTCAGAATGTTAACTACCAAAGGCAGATGGATCTACATTCAGGAAACACAGTAACTAATGGCAGTTACCTTTTCAGAGTTCAGTGACAAAAATCTTATCTGCTTAATAGTTTCTATAGCCCTGCATTACCGTTACACCATGAGGTAAGCTTTCTCTTACCAGTCCGGTCCTGTGCATAACTCACAAAACACGTAAGTTGGCACTGGGTTCATAGAGGGTAAAACTCAGTATTTTTGTGCAAGTAGTACATATGCAGTCGCTCAATAATGCTCCGAGCGCTTGTCATATGATGTCGCTAATGGAAAGGGTCATAATACTTCGATACAGCCAGCTTTTGAAGGCCTAGCCCAGCAACTGACTGCAATACGGTATCCTTTTCCCCTCTTCAATATTCAGAACAACAGATGGATATCCATGCCCAATATTATTCTGTGCAACGTCCCGAGTTATACCACAAGCAGCTTACGTAACACAGCTAAAACAAACTACTCTTCAGCAATGAATGGGGACTCTGTTGTTGAAGTCATTGCCAACTGCATGCACCATTCTTGGTTCCGCTAACACTGAGCAGGGACAAAGGCTATATTCTGTCCTTCATGGCAGCACAGCACAGTGATGATGCTGTAAATTAAAGAAAGCACAACACACCAACAACAGACTCATTCCTACCTTCTCACTCTCAGTTCCAATACATAAATGTAGCATAGGGTTCCTCACATTGTGCTGAAAATAATGGGAAACAGGAATAAACATGAGAGAGCTTTTCCACAGCTCAAGAACACGGACTCCACTTCCTCCATCTGGATCAAATTTTGCTGGGTATTTTTACACCAACTGTCTATCCTCATTCTTACCTTTCCTTTTGAGATGTGCTGAAGCATATAGATATTTTAAAAAGCAATCTTCCCCAGCACAGCATAATTATACTCCTGTGAGAATTTGTTCCACAGTCTCAGGTAATGTCACTGTCTCTCCACGATCTTTATTTCAGGCAAATACAAAAAATACAAGTTTGGGGAAAGATCTAAGAAAGTATCATTTATAACTAGATGTAAACATTTCCCATACAGGTAGGTAAATTATACAGCCCCTATTCCTCCATAACCCATTGTTCTGCCATTGTTTCCTGCACGCCTCTCCTTTTCCCCCCAGATATATGACCTGGGCTGTCTGGCTACTATATGTGACCTTGATATCATCATGATATTGAAGATAACCAAACTGCAGACTTCAGAAAGCACACATCTAATAATAAAGCTGTTTGCAGAAAACTGGGAATTCCAGATAACATTGCAAGCCTAGAAGAATAGGTATGCATACAGAAGTAAGATTAACCAGACTCAATTCTGACGTCCCAAGAGAAAACACTTCCATATCAATACTACATCTGCCTTAGGAGCAAAGAAATGCCTATCAACATCCTAGGAAAAAAAAACAGTACTAGTACGCACAAACCTCTGACTATTTTCAGTAAGTTTTATTAGGATTAAGCAGGATAGTATTAACTACCACTGGCTAAAGGGTAACTACCTGACCAACATTGTCTCCAGTGCTTCTGCTCAACATCCCCACTCATCCCCAGCCTAGATAAGCCATTGGTTAAAAAAAAAAAAAACAAACAAAATTCTAAAAAGTGTTTCTTATGAGTGGCAACCTGACACTTCATAGAGAAGGTTACATTACAGTTCCCACAGTGTTTAAAAGTTAGATTCAAAATAGGAGGAACGGTGAATGTAATTCTACTGCCAGGAATAATAAAACAAAAATAAAAACCAACAAGCTTTCTCAGGTTAAAAGGACCCCAGAAAAAACCCTCTCTAAATTTGAGAAATACTCTCATGCAAGCAGAAATAGTAATTAGACCAGCCACTAACAGGGAAAACATTTTCTTTGGTGCGAACACTACCCTTTTCTCAGAAAAAGGGCGATTTCTACAGAAGTGGAAATCTAAGAAATCTGTGGATTTCTGCAGAAGTTGAGGTGAGCAAAAAGTCACTGTGTGAAAGCTTCACAAGACAGAAAACACATGCAGCCCATCCCAGTCTGCAACAATAATCTAAATACACCACTGAGAAAGAACTGGAAATAAGCTTAGAAAGAGTTCAGGCATTATTTACAGCTTAGATTGTAAATACACAGAGTGAAAAATACAGCTACTCATGGGCACATGCTGGGTTACAACAGCTGTCAAAAAATCTAGCATCAAACACTAGTCACAAACTGGATTTATTACAGTGGAAATAACAAACCTGAGCAGACTAAAAGCCACAGTTCCTCACTTGAGTGCCAATGGGCAGGGCTGACTGGTCTGCAGGGGTTGCCCAGTCACCTTCATGGGTGGTCTCAACTGTGTCAAAAATGGAGATAAAAACTCCACAACTCCGCAAAGGCTACTGAGCAAACCCACACTGCTTCCAACTGTATATCATACTTGAAATCATTCTGATATACATAAAGATACTGGTGAAATCAGCCCAGTGACAGCACGACCCCTATTGATTTCTCTGCCAAACTAATGAATAAACAGCCTTTGTGAGGGAAAAGACCTACCCCTACCACTCTGAGCAACAAGAAAAACTGTAGCTGTTGGACATGGCTGTGACAAACAGGCTACCTACACCACTCACCCCCTTATGCAGGGATTTCATTTGGAGAGAGCATACTTTGACATGAAACTCCACAATCACTGGACCAGGACTTTTCCCCAATGAACATACAGTATGACAGCAGCAGGAAAAAAGAAAAAATAAGGGGTCTGATGTTGCATAAACATGCCTATACAGGTACTGGATATGAGAACAGAGAAATATCTGAACTCAGAAGCTTACTCGGTTTCATGCTGAACTTCGTATTTCAAACTAGCAGCTACTCAAAAATTTCTGTTACGTTGAAACATTCTTAAAATGAAGCACTTCAGGTTCTCTTACACAAGATTTTCTTACTATTGTGGAAGGCCTGTTGCCTGCCCTGTAAAGTTCCTCTACTCCCTTTGGCTTTTTCCTTTTGAATTTCCCTTTTCTTTACTAGGAACACTTTGAGGTGTTTTTTTTTTTAATATTTATTTATTAGAATAGAATCACAGAATAGTTAGTGTTGGAAAGGACCTTAAGATCACCTAGTTCCAACCCCCCCGCCATGGGCAGGGAGACACTTCACACTAAACCATGTCACCCAAGGCTCTGTCCAACCTGGCCTTGAACACTACCAGGGATGGAGCATTCACAACTTCCCTGGGCAACCCATTCCAATGCCTCACCACCCTCACAGTAAAGAACTTCTTCCTTATATCCAATCTAAACTTCAGATACTGGAAGGCTGCTATGAGGTCTCCACACAGCTTCTCTTCTCCAGGCTGAACAGCCCCAAATCTCTCAGCCTATCTTCATACGGGAGGTGCTCCAGCCCCCTGATCATCCTTGTGGCTCTCCTCTGGACTTGTTCCAACAGTTCCATGTCCTTTTTATGCTGAGGACACAAGAACTGTATACGATACTCCAAGTGAGGTCTCACAAGAGCAGAGTAGAGGGGCAGGATCACCTCCTTCGACCTGCTGGTCACACTCCTTTTGATGCAGCCCAGGATACGGTTGGCTTTCTGGGTTGCGAGCACACACTGAAGCTGGCTCATCATGTTCATTTTCTCATCAACCAAGCACTCAACTGGAAAAGGACAGCACTGATACAGAATTATTTCTTTAAATCAAGTTACACATTTTAATAGAACGTAATTCAAATCCTTACCTTGAAAAGAAGTCTGACAACTTTTGTTTACATGCCTTAACTTACTCATTTGCATTCTGTAAAATGTTTTGAAGTCATTAACTGGAAGTTATGGCATCGTCTATGGCACACAAAAGAAACCTTCATCCCACAACCAGTCATCCTGTGTCATTAATGTGCTGCATGATTCAAGCACATCTGGATTTCTGGTAAGAACATATGACCAATAATAAAAACTATATATAGACTAGCTCAGCTTGGACTCCTGCATTCATTTGGGAAACTGTCAACAGAAGCTCTCTCCTTGGTTGTAGCTGTATTACTCAACACACAGTATGCAGGAATTGTTTGTGGAAACATTTGGTATTTTTAGACCTGACCTCTCCATGGGAATTCCACACTGAAAACAAAAGTATCATTAATACACTCAAACCCCTCATTGTGTCCTCTGCTATGAATTTACATACAGGGAGTAGAGGGTGAATTGCTCAGCTTTAAATTGGAATTCACAAACGTGTCTAAGCACCTGCTGAAAATAACCAGGAATTATGCTCTTGACATGAGTACATGCTTCTTTTCTGCAAAGTAAAAGCCTCAGCTCAACACAAAGTACACGTAAAATGAATCAATATTGAATGAAAAGCCACAAATCCTCTTCTATGATTTCCAGTTCTTGTCTTAGTTGCACACAAGTATGTTCTTCTAATCTAGTTTTTAACTAAAGATATTCTGTATATAATTTTTCTTGATTAAAAAAAAAGAATGCAAGTAAAATAACTTGAAAACCAAAAATATATACATGGGCATTAAGCATGAATGGAAAGGGATAATCAGGAAGAAGCAAAGACAACTGAGCTGGAGTATTTGCTCCCCTCTTCCTCTCAGCAACATGCTCCAACATTAGCGTCAGATACAGACAGGTACAGACAAAGTTTTCCTTGGGGAATATATTTATCCACTTCACTGCAAACTAATACGTTTATCGTGACTGTACGGAGGATTTCGCACACACTGAGCTTCAGAGCATTGCTGTACTTCCTTGCCACCACAGGAGCACAGTTACAAGCAAGGGGATGAAGCAACCGCCGTGACTTGGAAAAGCATTACTGTAGTAATTCCTGAGCTCCGGTTTCTGAAGAGAGAAAACGGGTGGGGTGACTGGATTCCTTTCTGGAAAAAAAATCAGCTTTTTTTCCAACTTTTTACTTAGAAGTCTGAATTGGTTTACAACAATTATTTAGTATAGCTTGTAAGAGCACCAAAATAAGCACTGCAATGCGTGTGCATGCTTGTAAGAGCACCAAAATAACCACTGTAATGTGCATCTATCAGGCACAGCTTTACTGGGGAGCAAAAGAGTAACATGCTGGGAGAGCAATGGTCCCTTCCTGGCCTCCTGGATGGTTTCCACAGTCCTGCTCACTGACACAACACACTCCACACATCCACACAGCAGCATCATTAGCCTTCTACAACTTCAAAATCCCCAGTAAGCATATATGCAGTTCCCACGTTGGCATTTACATATGAAACAGGCACAAAACAGGCTTTTAAAAATTTGTTTACCAAACACTTCTCACACAGGCACACAGAAAGGACAAGCCCACATAGACTTCCACCACACAGTGTCATGCCAAGTTTCTCAGTACTCTTGGGCACAGAGATGACAACTGTGATGGAGAATAACCTTCCCAACCTTTAGACAGCCAGAAGTCTATCTTTTTCATCTTGCTATCACACTGGAATCCCCATGACTCATGTTTTGTGGTTCCAAGGCTAGTGTGGTTCCCCAGGCATGAAGTCAATTGTGTCATGGAGGACGCAGTCAGATCAGAAATCCACAGTCTGCTCATAACTAGGGCCACGCTACCCTGAACCTGCCAGGCTAGCACTTCAGAAATTAAGAGTACAAACCCTAATTCACTGCAAGGGTTTGCCAGACACACAGAACTGCATGTTCAGAGGCACGTCTGCCTTATTCACTACAACAGCCCAACTGAAAATACACAAATGTAGTTGCAGGGACACAGAGGAGGAAGACTTGGGCACTACCAAAGCAAATTAATTCTCAGCAGTGAGACATCCAGCTGTTAATTATGTCTCAGGATGAATGACAGTCTAACTGTATCTTCAGGCACTTCATTTCGATAATTCATTCACCACAGAGAGAATCCCTCGCATGAAACTCCCAGGAGGGAAGAGCAGACTGGGCTGCTGGAACTGGTGGTGCTATTCAGAGCAGTGTCCCGCTGGAGCAGCAAGGCACGTGCCCCTGGGCACACATATCTGTATCTCATTAATCCACACCCTATGGCACTAGGCACAAATAACATGACTGAGGGGGTGCAAAAGGGAAATTTTGTGAAGAGAGCCACACGATCAAATATTTTAGGTGCCCCACATGTTGACTTTGTGGTAGTTGTAACCACAACACCTCATTTTGTGAGGTCTGTTGAAAGAAGTGTAACAAAAAAACATGGAAGCCCCAATAACAGTTGTGGAAAACGTTACTATTGAATTGTTTTGATTTTGGATGACCTTAAGGAGGATAGAGAAAAATGACAGGATGAATGCGTAAGTCAGTTCCAGCATTTTCTTCATTTTTCTTCAATCAGAGAGAAAAAAAAAAAACAACCTGGCTGTGTGAATGGTGCTCCAACACCAATGCAATAGTAAAAACACAGAGCACTGAGCAGTTTGGGTATTACCTACACAGAAAAACTGACACCTGTGAATTACTTGAGTTTGGTACTGTTTATGTCTTAACAGTCTTAAAAAAACTTGAGGCAGGAGGAAAAAAAGAAAAAACAAAATAAGCCAGCAAGATTAGTTACAGCCTTGCTTGCTACGAGAGAAGGGCGATTGTTCTGTTTGTTGCTTGCCTACATTTACTTTCTAGCCCCTCACAGTTCTCAAAATCTCAGCCAGCTCAACAATAACAGAAGCCCTTCTCTGTAAACAGAAATTCTTTCTCTATAGGCCCAGGTAGAAGACTAATACAAAACCTTGCAGAGGATATCAAATCTAATGCAACAAAAATATACCGGGTGGAGCAGGGGAAAAGGTTTTTTTCATCAGAGGACACAGAAAGAATATCCAGCTTCCTTTGAAAGAAAGAGAGTAAAGTTATTCTGCACAGGAATTCCCTTTCCAACACAAGTACAGGATGTTGTCTCTCCTTTTGGACAGTCATGTTAAGCAGAAGAGGAACCACAGCTTTTCAAAAGCATCGCGCCTTCCTGTGTATCTGTGTAAATATTCCCCTTCAAAGGTCAATCATTCTACCTAAAAATTCTTTGAGGAACTGTTCAATCCTCATGTAAGATGTAGATTTTTAAAGAGGAATAATTTGAAAAGCAAAAGGCTAGAAGCAAACAAAGCAAAAACAGAGAGTTAGGGGAAAGCAAAGGAGAGAGGGAGGAAGGAAGGGAAAGGATTCGGGTTTGCCTCTACTGAAATCATTTTGATACAGTATTCCTGTTGCATGAATTTTCCATATGCCTGTGTCAGATCCATTGTTTCAAGCCACAGAGCTGTCAGATGCTCTTTTTTTACTGTGTGCTTACGTGGCAGGCCAACCTTTCTGTTGAATCAGTCAATTTTTCACAAAGCCAGAATCCGCAACCCAGAAAGATGTACATACTCTCTTGGCTAAAAGCCTCAACTTTGCAGGAGAAGTGAGTCGGCAAAGCAAATCACTACATTCTGGTACCTAACAACTGTTCTCACAATCAGAGCTTTTACGTAAAAGAAATATAATATTATGAACAACATGAGAAATAGCAACATATATGAATATCACAACTATCACCATGGAAATGCAGATTTAAATGATGAGATGCTATCATAAACTAGCAATTCTTAAACTAATCCAAAAAAGGTCTCACAAACTTTCAGACATGTTCAACTTTGTCTTTAACAAAATGAGAAGCAGAGGACATTCAGTTCATGAAACAAAACCTTAATACTTCTGTTAAAACTTAAGTCTCTTGTAGACTAAGCAGAATTTACAAAAAAAAAAAACAAATGAAAATAAAACCAGCCCCCCCCCCCCTTTTCTTTTACCTGTATCTGATTATGAGTCCCCATAGTCTCACAAGTAAGTGAAAGTTATCAGTCACATAATAGGTATCACTGTACAAGGCTGAAGAAGGTGGGTGCATATCCCAAACATTTTTTTTACCTTGCATCCCCAGCCTTTAGCATCTGATCGATTATCTCCATTCTCCATGACTCAAATTTTGCTCCAAGTAAAACTGCATACTTAAATGCAGCATACATGCTAATCAAGATGTAAACATTTAAATAACAGAATGCAGATCCATTAATCAAAACTGATTACCAGCTTTCTTTCCATTTACTGGGAGTTATTCTGTAGAATACTTAGTTACTGTTGCCAAAACTGTGTTTTTAAAGCCTCTTGGAGGAAAGCTGGTTAGTTGTAACATCGGCTCAAGAGACATGTTTCACATCAGCATTTACTAAAAATGCAAGGTTGAAATTAACTTGCAGGTAACCAGTACTTGTACATCTGTATTAATGAACTCTGTTAGCTTAAAACAAGGCTTTGTCTCCTCTGCCCCTTTTCCTCATATCCACAGATTTTTAAAGCATTTAAATTTCTGAATGCCCTTGAAGAAAAAACATGAACTTTAAGCTCTGGAAAACACTGACCACTACATCCTTTTCAGGCCATTATTTTCCACCAATAAGACATTAACATTCAGAATCCTCCCTAAGTATTTTTAAGTAGCTTTTCATAATTACTACATTCATCTACAGAAGGCAAACATCGATGAGCTAGGACTGTTGCTGCCCATGCTGTGCAAATTGTGATTTCCCAGCCAAATTACAAATCAGACATTCACAAGCTGCATTTATAAGCTTTTAACACCTGACCACAAGTGACATACTAACATCCACAAGAACATACCTCAATGGGTTCAATCTTTTACCCTTAACACTACAGACACAAGAAAGGAGGCCAAGAGGCAGGTGGGGCACACCAGCCTGTTCATCACATGCTGCCTCTACTGAAACTGCCTTTGACAGTCCATCATGGTAAACAGGAGAGATTTATTGGTCAGCATTTTAATACAGCATGGAGCTTGAGCATTCAAATGAAGGGATTTTACAGTATCAGTCTCAGGAACTTCTACTCACCCTTGTCCTGTCCCCCCACAGAAGAAAAAAAAAAGTACATAAATTACTGTAAAAGTTGAGAATATATTGAAATATTAACTCTTTCCACTTCCAAACAGTTCTAAATGTGTTTAGACAGACCTATGAGAAATGCAACCACACACACACTTGCTTTTTATCTTGGAGATACCATCTGTAGAAATACTGTCTAAAATAATGGGGTCAGTTTTCAGATACACTGTGAATACATTACTTGGCATTGCTCCCGAGCATGTTGCAGACAGATACCACATTCTTCAAACCTCTGAACCTTGATTCTTAATACACCATGTCTCTCTATAGCCAATTTTCTGTTCTTTCTCAAAGCGCTGTAAAGATGCTATTCCTGAAGAACAGTGTTAACTGTGTTTTTTAAGGCCCCATCATGTGTTTACATTGATGGGTCACTTCAGTGGAAATGTCTTTATACCTATGACTTTGTTCAGGGAGCAAACGAAAACGTGTAAGATGTTAGAAGTACCAAAAGGTTTGTGAGGCTGAAGAACAAGAGGAAGAATGAGGGAGGAATAAGATGACACTGAATTTCCCTGTTTCCTAGATGTCCACTAGACTGTTGGTTATATTTGCATTAGCAGGCAGAATAGCGGAGAAGCAATATCCATAGATAGTAAGACCTGGAAGTCACTCTGGAGAAAAAGAATGACATGAAGAAAAAAAAAAAAAAGCACAGGAATTGAAAAAAAAATAAAAATAGAGAAACACCACTTGCAAAAGAAGTTGTGAAGAAAAAATAATGATACAGAAGAATGCACCATTTATTTCTGAAAAGACATGATAGAAGCCGGGCATAAGACACTGGAAAAACCTGAATAATTAAAACCTGTTTTGTGCTGAGGCCATCTCCCGCCTGGATGCCTGTGAGAACTTCCCACGAGCACTGGGACATGCCCTGATCTGCCTGCAATGCCACTCTCTCTAGGATATGGGATCCCTCCGGCAAAGGCCCAAAGCAGGAGATCCCAACCTGCTCCACCAGGGAATTTCAGAGTTTGCCCTGACAGTGCTCTTGCATATGTGAATGACACACCAAGACAACTGAAAGCCTCAGAAACCCATAAATTAAGACTACAGGGCTTCTGAGCAAGCCTAATGACTAAATTAATTAATAAGCCTCAGAGAGGGAATACTGACCCTTTCAACAGGGAAGCAGATCTGCACTTAGCAGCCGAACAACAAAAACTGGCTTGCTTTCTACCACCACGGCAACGGATCTAGTGTATGTGAACAGGAATGGCAGCCAGGTTCTACTGCTACTCTGGTACCAAACCTTGCTGAAGGTACTGCATTTCACAGGTCTGACAAAAGTAAGATCATCCTGTACCAGAACAGCAATTCATCTGTTATCTCCACAAGTTACATCGCTGTTTCGGGTCATATTCTAGAATTCTATGAAAAAAAAAAAAAAGCACATAAAGAAAACACTATTTTGATTCATGCTAATGGACACACATACTTGGACATAACATACATACACAGTTTTCTAAAAATACACATAAGATTTTATTGGCACAGAAATATACTTTGTTTAAAGAAAAAAAAAAAACACCAGGGGAAAACATAATTAAACGTTCCATAAATTGTTATCATGAAAAAGGGTACTACCCCATCCCCCTAACAAAAGCATGTAATACTTGAGACAAATTCAGCAAGTCCACTGTGTACACCACATACAGATTTTTTTGAAAACTATTAAATCATCCCTGCAATAAAGTTTGGCATTTTCACAACTCCTAATCTACCTGATAGCCATAAAAACATTGCCCTTACACTGAAGAAGGCAATTCGCTTTTAAAATTCAAAGCATTAAACTATTACAACATACATACTTAGCTCTGCCTCTTGACAGCTGAAAACTACAGGAACATTTTGGCATATTAGGTATTTTGCCAATAAAAATTATAGTGAAATATCTTAAACACAATTAATTCATACACCCTTTTGTTTCCTTCACAGATCTGGGCTAGAAATACTTCTTTCTTTTAGAAATCCTGAAGGAGGAAGAAAGGTAAAGTCTACACACATCTACTGCGTAAAAGACTTTCACTCCTTTTCAGAAAGCACAGCGGCTACAGATTCCTTATATGTAATGAAATAGCAAAGCCACCACAAAAATGATACTTTAAGTGCCGTTTCTAAACACTTACTTCTTTTTCCTGGCTCCACGTTGTGTCTGCATTGCAACCTTCAGGGTAAGAACATGCAATCTCCCATCTGACTTGGCTGAACTCAGTCGTTAAAAACAATGCCATTCAACACTAACGTACCCCACCTCCCACCCCCCAAAATTAGGCCAGAAATTAGAAGAAATAATGCAGTGCGCTGTAGATATTCCATGACTACCACCACTGGCAGGGCATAAGCCACATATTTCACAGGTAACTAGGAACACACATGCAGTTGTTTTGTAGTGATGCTACACTGCAGGCTCCTGTAGAACCACTGCTTTTCCTCCCCACAACTTGTTCCAAACCGTTTGTGATTTCAGCCCAGGTCTGCCCAGGGATCTACAAAGGGGACATTCTGGGAACTTATCTCTTAAACACACAGGAATTCAGGGAGAAAACAAGTTCACAGGGTATTTAACATATGAACATACATTCTCTACTTGCTGCTTCTGTTGGTAATCCAAGGTGTTAAACCCATTTTACTGCATTAACCAGGTTCAGCTGTATAAGTATCAACAAGTCTTGAGGTAAGATGAAATTTTCCAGTACACAGACTTTTTCAACTTTGCCTTAACAGAAATCCTCCTTCTACTTCTCACAACCTATGGATCATCACAGACGTTTCTCCTTCAGTCTGCCACCAAAGGTCATATGGGAATCACTCAGCATATCCTCTGAGCAGGCTCGTTCGGAGAGAAGCTTTAAGGGCACTTAAAAAGCTTTTGTACAAAACCAAACAGTACTGCCTTGCCTACTGAACTAGAGCTTCCCCAATTCTCCCACAAATGTGTCAATGAAGCCTCCAAACATCTGCAAAAGGCTCCCCCCCTCCACTTTTTAATATAAATATTCTGAAACATGACACATTTAAACAAGCGGAAGGGAAGACCACACTTTGCCCAACTCATCTAATTTGGAAATTTAAAGTCCAGTTTATTGATCTGTTTTAACACTGCAAGGAAAATCTTACTTTTCCAAGTGAGTAAAAGCCTAAATTTCACTCTCCATAATCTCATAAGCCATTACTGAACTAAAAATGCTTACCACAGAAGTCCAACATACCAAAGAATGCACAACTGTAGGAAATAACATACTGGTATAACTAGCACTTTGAAAATGCATACCTCTAGGAAGTCTCCTTTAAGTTTCCCAGCATAAATGGTTACAGCAGTTTGCAATTTGAAATCAAACTGCCTGATTGTAAGAAGAAACTCAAAATACATGCCATGAAAGGGAGTAATTTCAGGATTAAAAAAAAACAAAACAACATAAGCCCCAAAACAGAGTGTTTTTCTATGCTTATTGAATATGTCAAGGTGGGCTACAGGGTGACTCTTTCGGTGGTAATGACTGACTGGATATTAAAAAACAGTTTTCACCTCTTCAACAATGTTGCAAAGTGTTACATCAAACAGACATTACCCCCATACATGCAGACAATGGTGTGTTGTTACTGAGCTCCCTAAGTAAGGTCCTGGATACCTGTCCACCTATGCCAAGGACCATGAATCCTCACCTGGAGCAGCAGGTAAGTATTTATCACACAAACCGTTCCAAGCATCGTAACACAGGCACAGAGCAAGTTTGAAGAAAACAGTACTATGCTGTAAATTCCTTTGGGGCCTTTTTTTTTATTAAAGAGACTTCATTATAACAAGATATTTTTAAATGGTAACAATATTCTTGGGAAGTTGAGCTAGATATGCAATTGTGCAGTAACACAGCCCACAGCTGCACAGTCCAGGGGACTGATGCCTTCAAAGTCTGAAAATACTGTCAGGAATGCCAAGACAGAAACTTGCATAGTTTTAAAGCAGTAAAAAGTCCATTAAGAAAAATGTGAGACAATATAAGCCTTAGCCTTTTTCGTAACAGCCATATAAGAAGCAGATGCCCATAAACCTGCAAGGAAGATCTCTCAACCAAACGCCTTGACCTATCCAGTATTCTCCAGATAAAGAAGAGATTCAGAACAGCCCTGAGAAGAAGGATTTGGGGGTGTTCGTTGATGAGAAAATTAACATGAGCCGGCTTCAGTGTGTGCTTGCAACCCAGAAAGCCAACCGTATCCTGGGCTGCACCAAAAGAAACGTGACCAGCAGGTCAAAGGAGGTGATCCTGCCCCTCTACTCTGCTCTCATGAGACCTCACCTACAGTATTGTGTGCAGTTCTGGTGTCCTCAACATAAAAAGGACATGGAACTGTTGGAACAAGTCCAGAGGAGAGCCACGAGGATGATCAGGGGACTGGAGCACCTCTCGTATGAAGATAGGCTGAGAGATTTGGGGCTGTTCAGCCTGGAGAAGAGAAGCTGCATGGAGACCTCATAGCAGCCTTCCAGTACCTGAAGGGGGCCTATAGGGATGCTGGAGAGGGACTCTTCATTAGGGACTGCAGTGATAGGACAAGGGGCAATGGGTTAGAACTTTAAACAGGGGAGGTTTAGACTGGGTATAAGGAAGAAGTTCTTTACTGTAAGGGTGGTGAGGCACTGGAATTGGTTTGCCCAAGGAAGTTGTGAATGCTCCATCCCTGGTAGTGTTCAAGGCCAGGTTGGACAGAGACTTGGGTGACATGGTTTAGTGTGAGGTGTCTCCCTGCCCATGGCAGGGGGGTTGGAACTAGATGATCTTAAGGTCCTTTCCAACCCTAACTGTTCTACGATTCTATTTTACTATTTACATGTTTATTTCTAAAGATTACATATTAGAAGTGGCTGTTTTTTCTTTTTTGCTTGTTTGTTTGGATGGTTGTTTTTTTAAGTAAGTTCACACACACATACACCATGCACACACATTAAAACAGTTACTTATATACCTTGCATATACACTCACAGCAAACCAACATCTGTTCTGAGATACAAGGATTTAAAAAAACAACCAACCAAAAAGTCACATTCTTCTAAACGCTCATAAGAAAGCTGGACTTTTACAAAATGCCATTGTTCCTGGTCTCAAAAGACTTGACTCAGTTTCACCCCAGACCCAACTGCCTGCTTTAACAGAAATGTTTGAAAGAGCAACTGCTGAAATCTTACTTTTTGTTTTTCCTTTCACAGATACATTTTTTTTTCCAGGACCTTCCTAAAACTCTGAAGTTCATGCTTCAGCAAATGCCAAATTCTGTAGCACTTCTTACTCCACAGTCTATTAGCAATAAGGAAGATACAGTATGTAAAGGTGAGGGAGAATTACAGATTTGAGCTGTTTCCAGTTCATTGTATTCTGAAAGAAATCTAACTGGCTTAAACATAGCTTTCAAGCTTCAGTTCACTGTTCAGTTCTAATTTTCATGCTTTGTATTTCATTTTCCATAATTAAGTGTTAGACTTTCATAAGATACATTATCTCTAAACTGCTAGTGTTGCATAGCAGTTTCATTTTATGTGATCTTAATTTGCATAATTTTTTTAAATACCTTTTGCAGTTAATGCATTGGCATGTATTGTTGTGGACTTGGCAGTGCTAGGTTAATGGTTGGGCCTGATGATCTCAAAGGTCTTTTCCAACCTAAATGATTTCATGATTATTTGATTCATTGCTGCTTTTTTTTTTTTCCTGTATGTGTTAAATTTTTTTAACCTTACCCTTCATCGATTTCTTCCAACTTCAGCCTGATTCTAACTGCAACTGTAAAGGGTTTATATTCCATTAAAAATACAATTTTTTGTTTTCTGCTATCAAGAGAACAGCTACTTCATAGAATCATAGAATAGTTAGAGTTGAAAAGGACCTTAAGATCATCAAGTTCCAACCCCCCCTGCCATGGGCAGGGACGCCTCACACTAAACCATATCACCCAAGGCCTCGTCCAACCTGGTCTTGAACACTGCCAGGGATGGAGCATTCACAACCTCCCTGGGCAACCTATTCCAGTGCTTCACCACCTTAACAGGAAAGAATTTCCTCCTTATATCCCATCTAAACTTCCCCTGTTTAAGTTTTAACCCATTACCCCCTGTCCTATCAGTACAGTCCCTAATGAATAGTCCATCCCCAGCATCCCTATAGGCCCCCTTCAGATACTGGAAGGCTGCTGTGAGGTCTTCCTCCACTCTCTTTTTTTCCATCAATGTTCTTGCAGGCATTTCTTTGCAACCTGTTAGCTGGAATCCCATTATTTTATCACTGTTCCTCATGTTATTTTAACTCCCTCTGAAAGCACTTATTTTTGCCACTGTCTGCATCCAGCAGACTCTCTCCACATTGGCCTCATTTACTTCTCCTAATATTTAGCAGGCATGTGTGGAAAACTATAAATATATATTCAAAGCTGACAGTACCAGCTACAATCAAGTTTGGTTTTCTGGACCTCTTTTTAGTTGCTTCCATCTTAGCCAAATTTTGTTTACTCTGAATGAAAGCTCTGTGTCAAATTTTAGAGGGATTGTTTTATTTTACTTTTAACTAAGGTGTCAAGTGAGACCAGTTTCCTGCTGGTTACTAGTACACTAAAATTCTTGAAGTCATCCATTAAAAACCTCCATCACTTCCCAGTTTTGAAATTTACCAGTAGAAGCAGGTTCTGGAGGGAAAAGCAAAGAAAACAGAATTAGGGAATGAACCTTCTGTCATCCTTATGAAAATTTATACCTGTCTTTGGACAATTAAAGAAGCTCAGAAAAGCCTGCTGCTTACACATGGCAAATAGAGATTTCCAACATAGTTTCACAATGAGTTCAAGCAAGATGCTTGAGACAACGCTGACTCTGTGCTGTCCCTCCCAGGCTGCCAACACCACCTGCTGCAGCAACAGCAGGAATACAGCACCAGGGAACCAGCCAGCCCAACAGAAAATATACTCCCTACCCATGATGATGCCATCACACACTCTGTGTGGCACTACTCCTTCCACTGCAGGGCCAGCACACAGGAGCAAGGAGGGCAACAAGCATCTGTGGTGGGTGAAGGCAGGACTGCTTCACTTCCCTCAAGAGCAATGGCTTAAACCAGACTCCAAACGAACTGGGAAATTATGACATTAAAGATGTTCCTCTCTGGAGACTTTTCCTGCAGTGAGTATTCCCTCCTGACTGCAGGGCTTTCTCAGCAACAGCTCAAAACTCTGCAACATGCTGATGAACACTCACCTATGGGAGCAATTTCTTTCTCTGCTCCCCAGCACCTGGTCCATACACCGGTGAGCCATCAGCATGCTGCACAGCTCCCACAGCAAGAGCCTGCGCTGCAGTTTGAGGTCCCAACAACTCCATGACTCACATGAGAAGTGCTGTGGCTCAATACATTAGAATTTCTTGGGGTTTTAGTTTGGTATTTTAAAAGCTAGGAAGTAAGCTTTGAGAATACCTTTTAAATGTTAAGGCTGTGAAGCGAAGCAGCAAGAAGTTGGAGAATGCCAAAAGTAAGGGTGTTTACACAAACTAAGCCAGTGCACAAAATGGGCTGTGCTCACTGCTTGGCTCTCTTTGCTACCAGTTTCTTCATCATCTTTTCCGTTATTTAGCCACTGAGTTCTGCTTCACAACAGTAACAACTTTATCTTCTGAGCCCTTGGAAGTTGATACGGTATGGTATCTCCAATTTACAGGCAGAAAAGAGAGGCATAAAGTGTTGGCTAACACTGGATCTTCAACGTAAGTCACCCTAGACCTTTCCTCTTTCTTAAAAATAATAACAATTAAAAAAAAACAAAACAAAACAAAAACATAAAACAAAAACAAACCATTGCACTTCTACATCCAAACTGTAGCCACAGTGGACCAAATGCACTTAGAAAACCTCATAATTTGTGCCTATGCATCTCAACTCAGGCAAAATGCAGCACACACAATTAGTGCCTGACTGCATTAGTTTGGTGTAACAGAATTGCTCAGTGTCACACAAGAAATTTGGTGGTTGAGGCAGGAATTAAACCCAGTTGTCTCAAGGGAACACTGAACAGTGTTATCCACCCTACTATTATTTCCCCTCTTGCAATCCACCCTCAACAGGCTTTTGTCCATCACCTGTGGCCACTGACACAAACCCCACCCATCCTGTGCAGTGAACAGGACTAGGCCCCGCTGAAAACACAGTAAGTTTAGGGACACAGAGCAATGAGACACAACAAGACAAGTGATGGAAAAGTGTGGCAAATTACACCTTTAAATCCAGCCTTTCTTACACTGCAGAGTATTTTAGATGGCTCTTCACCTGAAGATACAGATATTGTTCACATTATAATAAAATTTAAGGTCTGCAGCCAAGATTGTACCTAACGTGCAAGATGTTGGACCACGCACACCATAAAAACCAGCCTAGAGATCTTAAACAAGTAAAACAAACAAAAAACAAACATGCACACACCCTCCAAAATCAAACAAACAAAACAAAACAAAAACCAGAAACATTGTAATTCCACCGTCCCAGAAGAGAAATATGAGGCACAGTGAGTATTTCGATGGTCTACAAGAGATCTGGTCTGTTCATTACATTACGGGTGGATCACTGGTACTCCACCTGATAACACACCAGGAGAGCTATGCATTCTCTCTACCTCCACAATGGAGGTTTTGGGTTCAAGTTTGGTTTGTAGAAGTGTACAAAACAACATGATACAGAGGAACAAGAACTAACAAATCAGTGGATATTTCTGTAACAAAGTCACTGAATCAAAACTCTTGACTTCTTGTTCCACCTGTGTCTTACACTTGCTTCACAAATTTAGTAAGACATATGCAACACCTTCACAGATACCCACAGGTACACCACAGAGCACAGACCACTAGCACTTCTGACATACCAATACTGCATCAACAGCCCCTCAGAAATACAATAAAACTGAAGCGTTATTTTTGTCTCGGAAAGAATACCAAGACCCAGAAGTCAAATGTTGTGCTTCCACATTTCTTCTGAACCATGCAAGCACAAATTACAGAAGTAAGCCTTGAGAAATGTCAGCTTTTTTTATGTAATTAATGCAAATCATGAACTGAAGCACAGCACACCAATCGATACTCAAGTTTTATAGACTACACAACCAAACACTAATAAGAAATACCAACCTGTCAGTTTTCAGTGTAGACTGGCCTATTTCAGTACTGAAAGCACATTACAATTTTAAGCAAACTCAAAAAGCCTTTGCTAAATCACACTTGCGACACAGATGCCTAGCTCCTCTGGACATCATAAGGCCCAGAATGTATCCAGCTTTCCAGCAAACTTAAGCACACTTTTCAGATTAATGCAAAGCTACCAAGCTATTGAGCAAAACTACATACACATGTATGAAATTTACTTATCAAATGCAAAGTGTTAGAAGATTTGGAGATGGCTGTTGAACTTTATGGCCCTGTCCGCCACTTGTTTCAAACAGAAATATTTGATTGAGAAGGAAAAACAGAAACAGCAACAACTTGTCCTATTAAAAATAACAGAAAGCTTATCAAGAGATGAAGTTCAAAATATTTGTTACAGTTTTGTACTGGTGAATCAGTGCAGTGTGCTAAACACTATATACGTAAGTAAGTTTTCATTTTAAACTATACAACTGGGTACTTTTAAGTAAACAGAACCATATTTTTTCCTTCCATATTCTCACAACCATCTGACAACAAACCGAGCCCACTCAGCCCTGCTAAAAGCATGATTCTCTAATGTAACCGTACTTCTGGGAATACATTACAGCTCTTGTGAAACGTTTTGTTACACCTGTGTATCAACTGGCCATGTAAATATATGGCAGTAACCACATGCAAAGTAGTCTTTTTGTCAGTTTCAGTGAGCTAAAACTTTATACAACAAATAAAGTCAATTAAGGCAACCTCTGAATATCTGAATAAGCCAGGTATTGTCCTCTTTTGCAGCATGGAATGATGATGCTTTCGATTAGCAATACAATAAGTATCTTTAACACTTAGGAGACTAAGACAACATCAGGAACACCTACTTATAAACTCAGTTCCAGCGACACTGCTGACAGGTAAACCTCCATGCTAGGCTTGTCCTAGGCATACCTCTGGCCTTCACCTTTCAAACTACTAAGGATTTACCACAACTTGTATGCATCCAACCCGCATCTTTTTGAGACCTGCAAAACTGCAATTGCTCTCAAATTTTAGCCACTCATCTCTACTGGTGCGGTTAACCACAACTGTCAGGTTAGTCAGGAGACCAAACCTGACACCGAAGAACAACTCCTTTTACCAAAACAGACACTGGTGATGGCAACATTTTTCCCCTACGGATGAATCTGAAGAGAGAAGCAGGGAAGGTGGATATGACAAAACATAATGAAATGAATGAAGCACAAAAGTACCTTATTGGTGCCCTTCAGATACAACACACTCAGAGGTGGGCATTAAAACCACATCACTAATACAGTCACAAAAATGAGTAGCCAACTAATTTAGTATTTTTTTCAAATTTGTAAAATAATGTTTTCCATATCATGCCCTCTTGATACAGGTTTGGAGTTTTTTCCTCCTAAAAAATCAGGTTAGTATAGTACTATATTGTACATTTACATCTGTAAATGCTCAGTGAAAACCAAGGAGGAGGAGACAGAAGATGACATCAGCACACAAAAGAAAGAAAAGCTCCCAAATATACAAAAAATAAAATCGATCTTCACGGATCCTGATACTTCAGGGCCATTGCTAATCTGCCAAAGGCTGTCATCTCTCTCAGAAGTATACAAAACGAGTAAAATCAAGCCGTGTCACAAGAAGGAGAGCCTTAAGGTTTCCTCCCAAAATCTTACATTTAGCTCCCTGTATTAAACAAAGCTATTTAATTTTCCTCAGACAAGAGGTTTGCTTATGGTAAACACAGGCAATACTAAAACCTTCAAAACTTACTCTTATGCTGCAGCAAACCTCAAATTAACTAATGAGAGTGGTGGTGGTGGTAGGTGTTTACAGTGGGGTCTTTTCTGTGTGGTTTCTTTGTGGGGGAGGGAGAGAGGGATTGTGTTGGGTTTCTGAAAATACATCAGGTTCTTGGACTTGGTTGTTTATTCTCCAGGCTAACTTGGACTGCAAATGCAACCCAAGTAACTCATCTGATGCACAACAGGGTAGCCAGTGTCCAGGGCTGTTCAACTGTGATCTTTCGAAAAGTTAAACATTGATAGGCTCTGGACAAGTCCAGTTAAAGCTGCTGGTGATCTGATTGCTACGGGGCAACGCGAGGAGCCAGGACAAGGGATAAGGAAGTCAGGTAAGGCCACAGAGTGTTCTTTGTACACAGTACAAAAGGTGACAATCAAGTTTAGACAACTTAAAAATACCTTTTAACCTAAAAATACATCTTACATCTTTGTCTTTTGAAAGTTACAAAACATAAGCATTTGCAGAGTTTCACCTTCAACCACAGACATTTATTGTTTTTGCAGATTCCGTTATCATCAGTACTAACTACCCTGAATTAAACCACAGTGTTAAAAAACAAATTTTTCAAAGTTTTAATGTTTAAGGGGGTTAACTTAGGATGGGTCTAATTCTGTGTATATAAAAATAGGCTGTCAGAAAACAGGCCTGTGAAATCTTTCGGCCTCCTCAAGTTCCAACAAAAACTGAGTGTTTAACCAAATATCTTCTGCAGTATTCTCAGAGACTGATGACTAAAGAAGGTAAAATCCAGTTTTCCTCATTATCTAGACTAAAAATGGAAATAGGGCATAACTAATGAGAAGTAAACTGATTTTTCAAGTCACTTCACTTATAATAAGCCGTGATAGTAGAAGTATATGCTCACAATGTGTTGAAGTTTGCAGCACCTGTGTAGTTTTAACAATCATTTAGCCATTCCAACATAATTTCAAATTACGGGCTCACTGTATACCTCTATTTCTCTTCTCAACATTTAGCCCATCTTAATTCATTCAAGAACTCCATTAGTTGTGGAAAAATAGGAACTGATGAAAACTGCTATTACAGGGTGTGATAAAAGCTAAATGACTGGGGAAATTACGCAAGGAAATAAAAAAGCAATTAATTTCTTACACAGTTAAGAGTTTAATTAGATTATTTATTTTAAATGCATTTCTGTAAGTGAATAGAAAGCTTTACAACAGACTTAACTCCTATTAAGTTTCAAGTGATACAAGAGTAAGTATCAGAGTACTAAAATTAGATCACTCTTACATTTGATCAGAGAACATAAGCTCTGCTATGCCAGCAACTTGGTAAGCTGCAGTATTAAAAATTGGACTCTAATCTATTGCTTCACGTTCAGTGAGAAGAGGAAATGGCACCACCTAAATGTGAAATTCCTGATCTGTGATGCAGGTTTAACCATCACACCAAAAAATGCTACTCAGCACTTGTGAAGAAACACACTGCAAAAATGCCTCCTCCAGCAGAGATTCTTAGTGGTAGCAGCAGTAACAGTCTGCAAACACAAGGTCTTGGACACAGCTGTAGGCACTAGCACTTGAGAGCCTCTCAACTGTAAACTAACTGAAACACATGCGGATGTTTGTTGGGTTTTTGGCATAAAAAGTTAAAACCGGAATCAAATGCTGTTCCTGCCCCTAAAACTTTATGCTGCTGTTCGTGGTTTTGTAATCGTTTTTATTCTCTGAAGGGATGCTGCCATACTGCAACTGTAAAATTCACATAAAAAAGGCTGATGACAGCTACACGTGAGGGTGCACGTGGAAGCATGTTCTCCTGAAAGCTGCGTAGGAACGTGGGGATGGAAGTGTGTTCTCCCTTGCCATACATGTCTGCTCGTCAACTGACCCGTATTTTTCCCCTCATTTAATTCCTTCAGGGCCACTTCTACCATGACAGTAACAAATAACCATAGGATCAGATTCCTCCCATTCATCTGCCAGTCCTGAGCTCAGTTAAGTGCATTGGGATTTTGTTCAAGGAAATGCCTGGGCATGTAAGCTTGCCAGTTTGTGGAGCAGGTCGTTTGCCTGCGCACTCTTTTCCACAGCCAACAAGCTACCATTTGGCTGTATGAAGGCAAGACAGCAAGGAGACCAAGGTCAAATCTAGCAAAGCGGGAGGTATCATGGGTGACAGATGATAAACAGTGAGGAGGCACGCATGGGAAGAGAGTTTGGTCACCTCAGAAGCATGCCAAACTGATTACTATTAAGAAAAACAACTACTGGCTGCCAGATCTCATGTTCCTTCTAGGTTACGTGCATTCCCCACCTCCCTGTGTATTTCAACTGGAAATTCTCCGGTAAGGAAACTACATCCTCCTTCGTCTTTTCAAAGTTCATATTGGTTATTGCTGTAAACTGGAGGATATCAAGAATGCTGTCAAGCACAGAGACTGCAGGAATAAGAACAGATTCTACTTATTTCTCTCAAAATCGGAGCTGTCAAGCAGGCAACTCATAGAAGTTGCTTGCAAACTATTTTTGGATCAAAATGGACTTCTTAAATACAAATTTCTTTAACTTTGTAATTGAAACTGCAACTGAGTTTCCCAAGAGCTCTTCTTTCTCAGCTGAGAGCTACATACCTCTCAGATTTCTGGGATGTATCTGCTTTGTCCGAGGCATTTTCCTCTAATCTCATATACCACTTTCTTCTCTCAGAAATGCAAAGCACAGCAAGCAGAGAGATGGCAGCTCCATAAACTTGTCAAAGGGGTCAGTTAATCCGTATGCTAAAAAAAGAAGGGGGAAATAAAAGTTACAAGATGTATGCATTAGTAAGGAAAACAAAGATACCTTCTGCCTTTCACCCTCAAATGGCTACAGAAATTAGCAATGAGCAAGATGTATTTCTGTACCTATACTTTTACAGAGTGAAATGTTCCTGTATCTAAAGAAAACTACATGAGGGTGAAACTCCTTTCGGGATTACTCAGGAAGCATGAGAAAACTAAGACACTTTTCCACATTTGTCAGCTGTTTTCTAGCCAGAAAATGTCTTCCAACAACTTGTGTCCCATGCAAATAAATCCAGAAAAAGTAAACAAAACTTGACATCAGGCTTTAAGATACAGATCTTCATCTCAGGGTGGGGAGAGAACAGAGCAGAGGGCAAACACACATGGCACCAGCTATAATCTACCCTATTAGTAACATCAGGTACCTCCAGGTTCCTCACACAGAGTGTGCCAGTGCAGAATAACCCCCATAGGATCTCTTCCAAAGTATCAGCATACAGCAGAGAATCACACTGGCTCTTGATCCACCTGCAAGCTGTTGCACAGCAAGCTTCTACTTCGGCATGGTCCTGCATGGCTGCAGCAGCCCCTGCATTTACAGGATCAGATTTACAAGCCCCGATAGAGAGAAACCCTATGGACCAGGGAATTCTTTTAATAGCCTAACACACAGATCTGGTGATATACTGGCAGAAACCTACATCTGAATCCCCAGATCTACATCTTCCTTTTTTCAAGATTAAACAAAACTTTCTTACATTTCAAATATTCTTGTGCTTTGCTTCCAGTTTAAGTAGTATTATGTTCAGTTTCTGAAATGCTACAGGATGTGAAATCTCACACAGAACTATGGCAAACTGACTTACAGACAACAACTTAGAAAAGAAAATGACCAGTAGAGTTTCACTCTTCCAGCTGAACAAAACAAATTAACCATTTTTCACTTGGTAATACTAACATATGTTAACAGATTTTTTTTCTTCAGGATTGCCCCTAATATGACCAAGTTAATTAAGGGTAGCTACGCAAAGGAGGAGTTTTGTAAAATTTTTAGCATTTGTCAAGTATTAATTTTGGTGGGTTGTGGTGGGTTTGGGGGGTTTAAGACAACCATGTTTTTATAAAAATGGAATCCAAACTCACTTGAAATAGACTACTTGCAACCACCCCTTCAGTCTACACACTGTTGAGGAATATAATCATTAATTTTTAATGCTTCTTTTGTCTGTTGCTGCATAAAACGACCCAAACCGGAGAAGAAACTGACTGCAACTGACACAAAGGAGGGCTGGAAAATGTTACTCTGACTGATGGCTCTTCACTAGGGTGTTACTGCATGTTACAGGAAAAACAAGGAAAAAATCCAAAACAGATCACAGAGCCTGTCAAGTTCTTTTCCCGTACCACTTTATCTGCAAAGCTAACAGGAAGATTGAGAAATTAAACAAAACCTGATGCTAACAGGCCCATTTTCCTCATCTCGGACACAAGCTGGAAATGCAGAGAAGAGGCTGGACTACCTGGAGGAATAAGCAGCCCCTGAACCCCAACCCCCTCTTTCCTTTGTGTGCTGCCGGGTTGAGGTTTTTAAAGATCCTCATCAACACCAGTCTCTTCTTTATGCAAGTTGTTAGAAGCAGGAGTTTGAAATCCCCCATCCCCCTCCCGGGTATCTGTAAAGCGTGAGCACCTCCCGATGCTCCCCTGCAGCACGGATGACATCTTATTTACGCTTTCAAACCACCGATTTCCCCCGCTCACCAGCAGGACTCATTCTTTCGGGGGAAGGGTTGGCCGTGTGAAAGCCACGGCGGAAACACCCCGTAGGACCCACACGAAAAGTCATTCCCCTTCTTCGTTTAAACGACACAAAAAGGGAGAAGGAGAAACGAGAGCTCGCAAAGGCAGCGGTCACATATATTTCCCCTCCTCTCCCACCCCCAAAAAATGCCATTAGGGAGCGGGAAGGGGAAGCAGCAGTCCCCACGGGACCCGGAGAGCCGTCGGTATGCGAGAGCAGCGTTGCAAAGAGAAGGGAGAGAGGGAAAAAAAACATGAATGAATAAAGAGGGAGGAGCCTGGGAAAACCCCTCTGCAACGCCGCACCGAACAAAGCGCTGCACACATGCCGGGGAGGGAGGGGGGGACGGGGGACCAGTGGGGGTGGCGGAGCCCTGCGCCCTGCGGGGACGGCGGCGGGGATGGGAGGCGAGAGGAGTGGGGCCGGAGATCCGCGGAACCCCCACCACCCCCAACCCGTTTGCTAAGCGCGTGGGGAGCGCACAGACAAGCCCGCCCGGGGCGGGGGGTGCCGCCGACTCCCCTGGGGACACCGCGGGCGGGCGCAGTACCCGCGCGTCCCGAAGGTGCCGCGGTGGCCCGGCGGAGCTGGGGGGATATTGGGGGGGGGGGGGGGAGTGGGGCCTGCGGACTCCCCGTCCCCGCCCGCTCCCCCGCCGCCGGCGGAGGACACATTGTGTTGTGGCTGCCGCAGCTCCGCGCAGAGGGGGGCGCCGGCCACGGACGGACGGGGGGAAGGTGGAAAGGAAGCGGTGGGGAGCACCCGTCCCG